>NC_090299.1:11944393-12247424 GCF_039906515.1 Pseudorca crassidens
AGCTCATAATGTAGAGGGTGAAAGATGTCACATGATTAATCAAATATGTAATTAATTATTTTAATTGTGGGAAGCACTAGGATAAAGCTTAGGGTTGTAAGGAAATGGATGATTAGAGTATCTCATCTAATCTGGGTGACGGAAGAAGTTGTCCATGAGCAATGGCTCACCAAGAGGGATGGCTAACTGTGGGAACAGGCTGTCCACAGGGGAGAAATATTTATCAAGACATTATGCAGAACTGTCAGTGCATGGTGATAATAAAAAGTAGACCACACTTCTGGTTGGCTTCATTACTGTTTTAAAACGTCCACATTTTCCACAAATAATAGGTACCATTTACTGCCTGCAGCATAGGTAGGCCACTATCACTGTCTTGCCCTTGATAAAAACTGTCCCTGAGGTAGTGACTTATATATAAAACGACATTTTTACAAAACTCTTAACCATGTGAAGTTAGTGAAAAGCCAGAATCCGCGTCACTCGTCTATTCACACCAAAGGGATTCAGTTGAAGAGCTACAAATTTTAAATGTGGATTTTGAGACTATTTCATTTCTCATACTCTACTTTTCCCTAATAGCCCCTTCTCTGCTTCTCCATCTCACCCTTTTTCAGGTTGACATAGGTTCAGTACAATATGACCATGATGGACATTAAGAGGACACTTGCATACACATACACACACATACACATGCCTGTTGTAATTTGAGGGCAAAATACACACACACACACACACACATACACACACACACACAGTCTTGTGAAGAACTGTTCTGAGATATTAGAGAGATTTCAATTCATTCTGGTCTAGAAGCTTCTTATATAAATGTTTGTTTGTGGGACTGGTCCAGTTAGTGAAAAACATTAAAACTATAGAGATGAATGGATGACTGACAATTTCATTTTTATTAAAATCTAGAACAAGGATTATATTCTGCAGAAGAGTTCTTATTTTTCAGACATCTTGCCTTGTCATTTTTGACTTTGACTGACAAAATTTTCTGTATAATACATATTGTTCTTAAGCTAGTGCTAATTTTCTCAAATTTGAATATAAAATTTTAGTTCAAAATATCATTTCCCGGGCTTCCCTCATGGCGCAGTGGTTGAGAGTCCGCCTGCCGATGCGGGGGACGTGGGTTCGTGCCCCGGTCCGGGGCGGCTGGGCCCGTGAGCCGTGGCCACTGAACCTGCGCATCTGGAGCCTATGCTCCGCAATGGGAGAGGCCACAACAGTGAGAGGCCCGCGTATCGCAAAAACAAAACAAAACAAACAAACAAAAAAATATATATATATCATTTCCCTTTTGTTAATACAACTTTTAGATCTGCGTCACTTCTACATTTTTAAACTGTGCCTAATTATAGTTTTTAAACATTCCCAAGTTGACAATTAAAAAATATGTAATGGTCAACTATGTTTTTGGTCAGCAACATGAATACTGATGCCAAAAATAGGACTAATATTTTAAATCTGTGAAATGAAAGACTGTTTTCGTAAGGGTCTAATGCTAATACATATTAATACAAACAATTTTAAAAGTTTAAATGTACATGTGGAATCAGAGGAAAAAGCAACCATTTTTATATTGAACAAGAAAATCAGTTTTGTTAGTTAGAAAATCTTTATGCAAAATGAATTTTTAGTACTATTTTTAGCCTTTTTATAATTAGGAGACAATTTAATCAGCACAAGTAAGTCATACTATTAGTGTCAATCTCATTATATATTTGCAAAAAAATGGAGCTAATTATGGAAAGGTGCTAAGTGGAATAGAAATATGTAAAAGTTTTGAGGGTGTTAACATTTCTTTAAGTGCTAGAAACCTATATTAAAATCTATGTTTTTAAAGATCAACTATGTTTGATAGATCAAATACTGTGTATAAAATAAGCTGCAAGGATATCTTGTACAACTCAGGGGATATAGACAATATTTTATGATAACTATAAATGGAGTATAACCTTTAAAAATTGTGAATCACTATATCGTACACCTGTAACTTATATAACATTGTACATCAACCATACCTCAATTAAAAAAAAGAAGGTAGTTGGGCTTCCCTGGTGGCGCAGTGGTTGAGAGTCCGCCTGCCGATGCAGGGGACACGGGTTCGTGCCCCGGTCCGGGAGGATCCCACATGCCGCGGAGTGGCTGGGCCCGTGAGCCATGGCCGCTGTGCGTCCGGAGCCTGTGCTCCACAATGGGAGAGACCACAACAGTGAGAGGCCCGCATACTACACAAAAAAAGAAGGTAGTCGACAAATACCAACAAATCACAAACTAGTTAAGCATGAAGAGACATGTATAAAACATTCAAATGATATAATCTCTCATTTTGCATGAAATGACCATCGTTTCATATATGTATCTTTTGTCTTCAACCTTGGAGACTCTTAGACATTCGTTTCCTCCTTGCAGTTGACTATATCATACACATTTTAGTCAGTGAAGAACTAAAATAAATCACACGCCGGAAAGTACAGAGTATGATAGGAGCTAGAATTGACCAACTTCAAATGTTCTTCCATTGGACCATGCCTGCCTCTACAGATTTATCTATCAGTTCATCAGGTAATTGCACATAATTCGTGACCAAGAGTAAACGTGTGGAGATACAGGTATAAAGTGACGTTTTTGGACAATGAGTCCTTTGCAGTGAAGCCCTAGGAGCAGAAGAGGCTCCTCCAGCCAGCTGCCAGGGACAAAGGACAGCTGATGGAGCAGATAAAACGCTGAAAATGCCACGTCGCTCCTGTCAAAGCTGTTTTGTGAAGGCAGAGGCTTCACTGCTTTTTTTTTTTTTTTTTTTGAGGTACGCAGGCCTCTCACTGTTGTGGCTTCTCCCGTTGCGGAGCACCGGCTCCGGACGCGCAGGCTCAGTGGCCATGGCTCACGGGCCCAGCCGCTCTGCGGCATGTGGGATCCTCCCGGACCGGGGCACGAACCCGTGTCCCCTGCATCGGCAGGTGGACTCCCAACCACTGTGCCACCAGGGAAGCCCTGGCTTCACTGCTTTGATGCAGAAAGCCTTTCAAAGGGATGCTCTACCCCAGATTCTCTCAAGCTGAGCGTTCATTTTTCACCGGAGTTGTCTGTGAGTTCTGGGCTTGGCAGTCCTCGGAGACTGGGTTCTGTGGGTTTGGGTGGTTCAGTGTGAACTCTGTTCCCCTCTCACCTGGGACAGAGAGGTCTGCACACACGCTATGTGTACATTGAGACTTGCTGAGCCGAGTCTTTCCCAGCCAAGCCCTCCCTAGCTCCCTGTGAAATTTCCTTCAAACATGTTGGGAACTCGCTAAACAGCTCACCGGGGATGGCTTTTGAAGTCAGTCCTAAGGATAGGTGAGCCTCTTTTCTAGCAGACTTCTAGCACTGTCCTCCTGGGACATCAGCTCCTACGGACCGTCCAGTGTCAGGATCAGCAACTCCTGTCTTCTGTGATTAACAATGTTGGCTTCAAGGTTGTGAATCTCCTCACTTCTACCATGCTCTGGCTGGGAAGCCTTGGCATCTCTCTCTACTGCTGAGAGCTGGAACCAGATGCCTCTCCCTGCATCTCAGTGACACGGTCGTTAACGTCTGGAACTCTTCAGTGGCACCCGTCCCACCACATAGTGCCGCGATGAACTCCTCCAAGGCCACGTGATCCCAGAACTGAAAAGGCAGGAAACTGCTTGGTTCAAGTGGCTCATGCCCATGTAACCCCAAAACATTGAAAACCTTGGAATTTTGTAAATTAAAATCACTAATGAAAAAAATTCACTGCATTGTCATTCCCAGTGATTCATACTAAAGATTCTGTTCCTAACACAGGTGAAAATAAATAAAGATCAACTATGTTTTACTATGGCGGGGGGAAAGGAAGTTTGAACATCCAACCACCTTTACACAAATGTTATACCTAAAATAGAATTTTTAAATCTTTTCATTTTAAGTATTTGCTAATAATTGTATTTCTTATATAGTAACTGAACTTGCCATAACAAGAGACTGACTCTATGTCTTATCTATAAATAATAGACGGCGATGAATATTTTAGATTTTTCTTTTTGTCTTTCAGGCAATGTACAAGTCTCCATAATGAGTACAACAGAAGGAAACCAAGTAGAGCACTTAAAAATGTTGGGATAAGAAGACTCTGAAGGAAGGTTCTAACTTCTGACCTAAAGGCAGAATACTGAATAGGGCTTTAGAAGGAGGTTTAAAGTTCAGTCAAAATTCAGCTGGTTTGGAGAATAGAGGTATTATCTTGCAAGTGGCATTTACTGTTTGGACAATCTGGGTTTTAACCAGAGGAATGGCAAGTGATAGTTAGGGACCAAGTGTCAAGAGCAAATGTGGGTAGAAAAGAACAGCTGCAGAGGATAAAGACATCAGAGGGCCACAGTGAAAAGTACTCAAGCCTTCAATCCACTGTCCTTCAGCATCTCAAGTTAAAACTGTGCAGTAATGCAGTCTCCAGAGGCTGCAGTGAATTTTACTGCTAGTAAGTTACAGCTTTGGGGACTCTGAACTTTCAGTAATATTGATAGCTTCTGTTTGAGCCCTACGATCTCTGCATATTTGGTCCCCTTGCTTGCAATTAATAGATCTGCTAAATACAGAGTAGGCATTTGTTTTGAAGGAATTCTTTTTTCAATCCATCTGAAAATGGTAATGTGTTAGTAAGATCTACTGGACACCCAGGTGTAATTAATTTTTATTAAATCAAAATTCTGTACTATCCATGACAAGAGGAACCATGTTTTTATGGTTCACAATTTTTTATATCATTAGCCTGTTTCATAAATAAATGAGTGAATGAATGGAAATATCAGAGGAGAGGCCTATTTGTCAGGTCTTCCCACTCTGGGCCACAGAATTTTGGTTCAGGTAGAGTAAAGCTCGCCAAGTTGTAGGTATTAACAGATATACAGATATAAAACAACATCTGAGAGTTTTGTTTTGTTTTTGTTTTTTTTTTTTGCGGTACGCGGGCCTCTCACTGTTGTGGCCTCTCCTATTGCGGAGCACAGGCTCCGGATGCGCAGGCTCAGCAGCCATGGCTCACGGGCCCAGCCGCTCCGCGGCATGTGGGATCTTCCCGGACCGGGACACGAACCCGTGTCCCCTGCATCGGCAGACGGACTCTCAACCACTGCGCCACCAGGGAAGCCCCATCTGAGAGTTTTTTAAACTTAGAATTTTATCATCATGACAAAAAAATTTCTTAAGAACAATTGTTAAGGAACAACTGTATCCTTACTCTCCAGGCAGGACTATTCATTATTTGCTACTCAAGTCACATACAGTAAGTTGAGAGGGATTTGATTTGCTTCTCCTATACTTTTAGGCAATACGATCTTCTGACTTTGAGAACAGGCTCATAACTCAGCCACTTGTTTTTTGTTTGTTTGTTTCTTTGAGTATGTTTCCCTTTTTCTTTTTAGTAGAGATTCTGTATTCTATCATAGGATTGTTTTGAGAATCAAATAACATAATGTGATATAATGCAAGTAAAATACTTAGTTCACTGCTTACCATACTGCCAATAGTCATTCAGACATGAACAAATGTTTAGTAACGGTTTAATCTGTTGATACTTTACTATCCATCTGGAAGAATGAAAACAACTGAGAATCAGTGCTGCCACACCTGATCATAATCAACATTGCAGTTTTCTTGCTTGAAATTCTGTAATGCCTCTTCTGCAAGCCCACAGTGTTCTTCTTCCTTAGTGTCTGGGCTGTTTGGTTTCTGTTGTCCTCATATTGAGGTTCTTATAATGTTCTCAGTCTTTACAGCCATAAATGTTAGGTAAATGGTCACTTTATCAACTAAAACTTCATTTTGATTTTCAAGGAAAGCTCTGTATTATCCAGCTTGTGTTATAAAAACCCTCTTGCCTTCCTGGGCTTTGACTATCTATGAAACGCTTGCACAGTGCTGCACTTCTCACTCTCTCTGCTCTTGTCTGCGCCTGCTCTCACACCCAGGTGGGCCCCTCCTGTAAAAGAGCAATCCCTACTCTGGCGTCAGGTCAAGAGGCGGATGCTCAGGTATTTCACTGTCTCTCCACATAGCTGCACTGGAATCTCCAAGGCCTTTAATGTCAGCCTAACTAGGATGAAGAAAACTCCTCTTCTCTACATTATAATTTTACCCATGTCTATATAAGTAAAGGCAAGAAGAATGAAAAGCAGCCATAACTCAGAACAGGTCACTACAGTTCCTTGTACACAGATTCATTTATAAGCGTAGTAGGACTCCTGTCATCGTGAAGCACAGTACTGACTGGGTCCATGAGAACGGAAATCAGTTTTGGGGGGACTATAGAGCTCAGTATAATATGTTTTCTAGGGAGGGAAAAGGAACTATACTGTCATAGATTTAATTGAAAAGTAGTAGAATGGCAGAAATTGTAACATAAACACCATACAAACGTCAAAATGATTTTAAAATGCCTCTTTGTATGTTCTATTGATTTTTCATTATTATGACCTTATTCTTAAACCTACTTGGTTGTGATCCTAATTTTCTACTCAATCTTTGTTTAGATCCCACTAGGATAGTGATATAGTGTGATTATTCAGAGAGGCAAAGGAAAGAGATTAAGACTCCCTGCTAATGAGAACAAGGGAAGGAAAAAGAAATGTGCCAATCTAAGTGTTCTACCTGTAAATTGAGCTGCTAGACAAGAGGAAATAAATAATGCTTCACCACAAATCTCTTTCTGATGAAAAAAAAGGGCTAAAAATAAATATAAAGCAAAACAAACGGAGCAGATCTACTGCAGGGAAGCAGTATAAATTTAAAATACTGTATCTTTAACAATAATATTATAAATGCTAAAATATCGTCAGATGATTACTTTATACAGCTACAAACAGTATCATTTTCTGAAAAATGTAATTACATTTGTAAGAATCTAAATATACTTCAGCAATACATGTATTAGTTTCATTTTAATTATGGTATTTAATTTATTATATTGTGTATAACTATGAATGGAAAGTTAATTGTAAAACAGTATTATTTATACTTATATGAGAAACAGTAAAATAAATTATTACAAATAGTAACTTATAGTATGAGTCTTTTCAATAGGTAATGAAAATAAACAATGACATTAGAATTTTATGGCTTCTGAGGGGACCATCAAGATGGCGGAGGAGTAAGACGCTGAGTTCACCTTCCTGCCCACAGATACACCAAAAATACATCTACACGTGGAACAACTCCTACAGAACACCTACTGAACGCTGGCAGAAGACCTCCGACCTCCCAAAAGGCAAGAAACTCCCCACGTACCTGGGTAGGGCAAAAGAAAAAAATAATAAACAGAGTCAAAAGGATAGGGACGGGACCTGCACCAGTGGGAGGAAGCTGTGAAGGAGGAAAGGTTTCCACACACTAGAAGCCCCTTCGCAGGCGGAGACTGCAGGTGGCGGAGGGGGGAGCTTTGGAGCCGCGGAAGAGAGCACAGCCACAGGGGTGCAGAGGGCAAAGAGGGGAGATTCCTGCACAGAGGATCGGTGCTGACCAGCACTCACCAGGCCGAGAGGCTTGTCTGCTCATCTGCCGGGGCGGGCGGGGCTGGGAGCTGAGGCTCGGGCTTCGGTCGCAGCGCCGGGAGAGGACTGGGATTGGCGGCGTGAACACAGCCTGCAGGGGTTAGTGCACCACGGCTAGCCGGGAGGGAGTCTGGGGAAAAGTCTGGAACTGCCGAAGAGGCAAGAGACTTTTTCTTCCCTCTTTGTTTCCTGGTGCACGAGGAGAGGGGATTAAGAGCGCTGCTTAAAGGAGCTCCAGAGACGGGCGCGAGCCACGGCTATCAGCGCCGACCCAAGAGACGGACATGAGATGCTAACGCTGTTGCTGCTGCCACCAAGAAGCCTGTGTGAGAGCACAGGTCACTATCCACAGCCCCCTTCCGGGAGCCTGTGCAGCCCGCCACTGCCTGGGTCCCGGGATACAGGGACAACTTCCCCGAGAGAACGCACGGCGCGCCTCAGGCTGGTGCAACGTCACACCGGCCTCTGACGCCGCAGGCTCGCCCCGCCCTCCGTACCCCTCCCTCCAACCCCCATCCCCGCACTCCGTGCCCCTCCCTCCCTCCCCCCCGGCCTGAGTGAGCTGGAGCCCCCAAATCAGAGGCTCCTTTAAGCCCGTCCTGTCTGAGCGAAGAACAGACGCCCTCCGGCGACCTACACGCAGAGGCGGAGCCAAATCTAAAGCTGAGCCCCTGGGAGCTGTGCGAACAAAGAAGAGAAAGGGAAATCTCTCCCAGCAGCCTCAGAAACAGTGGATTAAAGCTCCACAATCAACTTGATGTACCCTGCATCTGTGGAATACCTGAATAGACAACGAATCATCCCAAATTGAGGAGGTGGACTTTCAGAGCAAGATTTATTATTTTTTCTGCTTTTCCTCTTTTTCTGAGTGTGTATGTGTATGCTTCTGTGTGAGATTTTGTCTGTATAGCTTTGCTTTCACCATTTGTCCTAGGGTTCTATCCGTCCGTTTTTTTTTTAACTTAAAAAATTTTTTTTTCCTTAAAATTATTTTTTTAATTTAATAACTTTATTTTATTTTACCTTACTTTATTTTCCTTAATCCTCTTTCTTTCTTTTGTTCTTTCTTTCTTTCTTTGTACTTTTTCTCCCTTTTATTCTGAGCCATGTGGATGAAAGGCTCTTGGTGCTACAGCCAGGAGTCAGTGCTGTGCCTCTGAGGTGGGAGAGCCAACTTCAGGACACTGGTCCACAAGAGACCTCCCAGCTCCACATAATATCAAACGGTGAAAATCTCCCAGAAATCTCCATTTCAACACCAACACCCAGCTTCACTCAACGACTAGCAAGCTACAGTGCTAGATACCCTATGCCAAACAACTAGCAAGACAGGAATGCAACCCCACCCATTAGCAGAGAGGCTGCCTAAAATCATAATAAGTCCACAGACGCCCCAAAACACACCACCAGACATGGACCTTCCCACCAGAAAGACAAGATCCAGCCTCATCCACCAGAACACAGGCACTAGTCCCCTCCACCAGGAAGCCTACACAACCCACTGAACCAACTTTAGCCACTGGGGACAGACACCAAAAACAACGGGAACTATGAACCTGCAGCCTGCAAAAAGGAGACCCCAAACACAGTAAGATAAGCAAAATGAGAAGACAGAAAAACAAACAGAAGATGAAGAAGCAAGATAAAAACCCACCAGACCTAATGAAGAGGAAATAGGCAGTCTACCTGAAAAAGAATTCAGAATAATGATAGTAACGATAATCCAAAATCTTGGAAATAGAATAGAGAAAATGCAAGAAACATTTAACAAGGACCTAGAAGAACTAAAGATGAAACAAGCAATGATGAACAACACAATAAATGAAATTAAAAATACTCTAGATGGGATCAATAGCAGAATAACTGAGGCAGAAGAACGGATAAGTGACCTGGAAGATAAAATAGTGGAAATAACTACTGCAGAGCAAAATAAAGAAAAAAGAATGAAAAGAACTGAGGACAGTCTCAGAGACCTCTGGGACAACATTAAACGCACCAACATTCGAATTATAGGGGTTCCAGAAGAAGAAGAGAAAAAGAAAGGGACTGAGAAAATATTTGAAGAGAATATAGTGGAAAACTTCCCTAATATGGGAAAGGAAATAGTTAAAGACACATATTAATCAAACTGTCAAAAATTAAATACAAAGAAAAGCTATTAAAAGCAGCAAGGGAAAAACAACAAATAACACACAAGGGAATCCCCATAAGGTTAACAGCTGATCTTTCAGCAGAAACTCTGCAAGCCAGAAGCGGACTGGCAGGACATATTTAACGTGATGAAGGAGAAAAACCTACAACCAAGATTACTCTACCCAGCAAGAATCTCATTCAGATTTGATGGAGAAATTAAAACCTTTACAGACAAGCAAAAGCTGAGAGTTCAGCACCACCAAACCAACTTTACAACAAATGCTAAAGGATCTTCTGTAAGCAAGAAACACAAGAGAAGGAAAAGACCTACAATAACAAACCCAAAACAATTAAGAAAATGGGAATAGGAACATACATATAGATAATTACCTTAAATGTAAATGGATTAAATGCTCCTACAGAAAGACACAGACTGGCTGAATGGATACAAAAACAAGACCCATATATATGCTGTCTACAAGAGACCCACTTCAGACCTAGAGACACATACAGACTGAAAGTAAGGGTATGGAAAAAGATATTCCATGCAAGTGGAAACCAAAAGAAAGCTGGAGTAGCAATTGTCATATCAGACAAAATAGACTTTAGAATAAAGACTATTAGAAGAGACAAAGAAGGACACTACATGATGATCAAGGGATCGATCCAAGAAGAAGATATAACAATTGTAAATATTTATGCACCGAACATAGAAGCACCTCAATACATAAGGCAAATGCTAACAGCCATAAAAGGGGAAATCGACAGTAACACATTCATAGTACAGGACTTTAACACCCCACTTTCACCAATGGACAGATCATCCAAAATGAAAATAAATAAGAAAACACAAGCTTTAAATGATACTTTAAACAAGATGGACTTAATTGATATTTATAGGACATTCCATCCAAAAACAACAGAATACACATTTTTCTCAAGTGCTCATGGAACATTTCTTCAGGATAGATCATTTCTTGGGTCACAAATCAAGCCTTGGTAAATTTAAGAAAATTGAAATTGTATCAAGTATCTTTTCCAACCACAGCGCCATGAGACTAGATATCAATTACAGGAAAAGATCTGTAAAAAATACAAACACATGGAGGCTAAACAATACACTACTTAAGGACGAAGTGATCACTGAGGAAATCAAAGAGGAAATCAAAAAATACCTAGAAACAAATGACAATGGAGAGACGATGACCCAAAACCTATAGGATGCAGCAAAAGCTGTTCTAAGAGGGAAGTGTATAGCAAAAGAATCCTACTTTAAGAAACAGGAAACATCTCGAATATACAACCTAACCTTGCACCTAAAGCAATTAGAGGAAGAAGAACAAAAAACCCCCAAAGTTAGCAGAAGGAAAGAAATCATAAAAATCAGATCAGAAATAAATGAAAAAGAAATGAAGGAAACAATAGCAAAGATCAATAAAACTAAAAGCTGGTTCTTTGAGAAGATAAACAAAATTGATAAACCATTAGCCAGACTCATCAAGAAAAAAAGGGAGAAGATTCAAATCAATAGAATTAGAAATGAAAAAGGAGAAGTAAAAACTGACAGTGCAGAAATACAAAAGATCATGAGATATTACTACAAGCAACTCTATGCCAATAAAATGGACAACCTGGAAGAAATTCTTAGAAATGCACAACCTGCCAAGACTGAATCAGGAAGAAATAGAAAATATGAACAGACCAATCACAAGCACTGAAATTGAAACTGTGATTAAAAATCTTCCAACAAACAAAAGCCCAGGACCAGATGGCTTCACAGGCAAATTCTATCAAAAATTTGGAGAAGAGCTAACACCCATCATTCTCAAACTCTTCCAAAAAATTGCAGAGTGAGGAAGACTCCCAAACTCATTCTACAAGGCCACCATCACCCTGATACCAAAAGCAGACAAAAATATCACAAAAAAAGAAAACTATATGCCAAGATCACTGACAAAATTAGATGCAGAAATATTCAACAAAATACTAGCAAACAGAATCCAACAGCACATTTAAAGGATCATACACCATGATCAAGTGGGGTTTATCCCAGGAATGCAAAGATTCTTCAATATGTGCAAATTAATCAGTGTGGTATAGCATATTAACAAATTGAAGGAGAATAACCATAGGATCATCTCAATATATAGAGAAAAAGCTTTCAACAAAATTCAACACCCATTTATGATAAAAACTCTCCAGAAAATAGGCATAGAGGGAACTTACCTCAACATAATAAAGCCCATATATGACAAACCCACAGCCAACATTGTTCTCAATGGTGAAAAACTGAAACCATGTCCACTAAGATCAGGAACAAGACAAGGGTGCCGACTCTCACCACTGTTATTCAGTATAGTTTTGGAAGTTTTAGCCACAGCAATCAGAGACAAAAATAAATTAAAGCAATCCAAATCTGAAAAGAAGAAGTAAAGCTGTCACTGTGTGCAGATGACATGATACTACACATAGAGAACCCTAAGGATGCTACCAGAAAACTACTAGAGCTAATCAATGAATTTGGTAAAGTAGCAGGATACAAAATTAATGCACAGAAACCTCTTGCATTTCTATACACTAATGATGAAAAATCTGAAAGAGTAATTGAGGACACACTCCCATTAACCATTGCAACAAAAAGAATAAAATACCTAGGAATAAACCTACCTACGGAGACAAAAGACCTGTATGCAAAAAACTATAAAACACTGATGAAAGAAATTAAATATGATACAAACAGATGGAGAGATATACCACGTTCTTGGTTTGGAAGAATCAACATTGTGAAAATGACTATACTACCCAAAGCAATCTACAGATTCAATGCAATCCCTGTCAAACTACCAATGGCATTTTCCACAGAACTAGAACAAAAAATTTCACAATTTGCATGGAAACACAAAAGATCCCGAATAGCCAAAGCAATCTTGAGATAGAAAAATGGAGCTGGAGGAATCAGGCTCCCTGACTTCAGACTATACCACAAAGTTACAGTAATCAAGACAGTATGGTACTGGCACAAAAACAGAAGTATAGATCAATGGAATAAGATAGAAAGCCCAGAGATAAATGTACGCACATATGGTCACCTTATCTTTGATAAAGGAGGCAAAAATGTACAATGGAGAAAAACAGCCTCTTCCATAAGTCATGCTGGGAAAACTGGACAGCTACATGTAATACAGTGAAATTAGAACACTCCCTAACACCATACAAAAAAATAAGCTCAAAATGGATTAAGGACCTAAATGTAAGGCCAGATACTATAAAACTCTTAGAGGAAAACACAGGCAGAACACACTATGACATAAATCACAGCCAGATCCTTTTTGACCCACCTCCTAGAGAAATGGAAATAAAAACAAAAATAAACAAATGGGACCTAATGAAACTTAAAAGCTTTTATACAGCAAAGGAAACCATAAACAAGAAGGAAAGACAACCCTCAGAATGGGAGAATATATTTGCAAACAAAGCAACTGACAAAGTATTAATCTCCAAAATATACAAGCAGCTCATGCAGCTCAATATCCAAAAAACAAACAACCCAATCCAAAACTGGGCAGAAGACCTAAATAGACATTTTTCCAAAGAAGATATACAGATTGCCAACAAACACATGAAAGTATACTCAACATCACTAATCATTAGAGAAATGCAAATCAAAACTACAATGAGGGCTTCCCTGGTGGCGTAGTGGTTGAGAGTCTGCCTGCCGATGCAGGGGACACGAGTTCGTGCCCTGGTCCGGGAAGATCCCACATGCCGCGGAGCGGCTGGGCCCGTGAGTCATGGCCACTGAGCCTGCATGTCTGAAGCCTGTGCTCCGCAACGGGAGAGGCCACAACCGCGAGAGGCCCACGTACCGCAACAACAACAAAAAACTACAATGAGGTATCACCTCACACTGGTCAGAATGGCCACCATGAAAAAATCTGTAAACTTAAATACTGGAGAGGGTGTGGAGAAAAGGGAACACTCTTGCACTGTTGGTGGGAATGTAAATTGATACAGCCACTATGGAGAACAGCATGGAAGTACCTTAAAAAACTAAAAATATAACTACATTACTACGCAGAAATCCCACTACTGGGCATATACTCTGAGAAAACCATAATTCAAAAAGAGTCATGTACCACAGTTTTCATTGCAGCTCTATATACAATAGCCAGGACATGGAAGCAACCTAAGTGTCCATCAACAGATTAATGGATAAAGAAGATGTGGCACATATATACAATGGAATGTTACTCAGCCATAAAAAGAGATGATATTGAGTTATTTGTAGTGACCTAGATGGATCTAGAGACTGTCATACAGAGTGAAGTAAGTCAGAAAGAGAAAAACAAATATCGTATGCTAACACATATATAAAGAATCAAAAAAAAAAGTGTTTCTGAAGAACGTAGGGGCAGGACAGGAATAAAGACGCAGACGTAGAGAATGGACTTGAGGATACGGGAGGGGCAAGGGTAAGCTGGGACGAAGTGAAAGAGTGTCAAGGACATATAAACACCACCAAATGTAAAATAGATAGCTAGTGGGAAGCAGCCGCATAGCACAGGGAGATCAGCTTGGTACTTTTTGTCAACCTAGAGGGGTGGGATAGGGAGGGTGGGAGGGAGATGCAAGAGGGAGGAGATATGGAGATATATGTATTTGTATAGCTGATTCACTTTGTTATACAGCAGAAACTCACACACCATTGTAAAGCAATTATAGTCCAATAAAGATGTTAAAAATTTTTTTTATGGCTTCTGAAATACATATATGCACATATATTTCTAAATCATCTAGCTGATCATTTTTATATTTATTTTGTTTAACTTTTAATCTTTATTTATTTTCTTTGATCCTCCCTAAAATATCACTTATCTAAGAATGTAATGTAAATAGCTGCATTTATAAAACAGATTTTACTGTAAGCAATACATTTTAAAATCTTGCAATTATTCATATATAAATAAAAAACGTTTTAAAATGTTAATTATATTGAGAAATTATATTCCATTTGGTCCCTCAGTTTTAAATGAGTATTATGTGAATATTAATTAAATCCAACTGTTCAGCTGTATTACTCAGTTTTCATTTCCTCTCAAAATTAAGTCTTCATTGGCATTTATCTGACATTTAAAAAAAAGTTAAATTGCTTTAGCCACTTTCTTTGAATGGTTTACAAAATTAATAGCTATAACAGGATGTGAGTTGGACTGGACACAAAGGTCCAAGGAATATATTTTCGTGATATATTAACTTCATATATGTCAGTGGCCCAAACAATTTCAGGAGGCTTCTGCTTTTGTAGCAGTATGGTATGGTTGCTAAGAGTGATGACTCTGCAATGGGATGGATTTATGTGTAAAACCACTCTGATGTTTCCGAGATATGTGAACTTGTCAAGTTACTTAATCTTTCTAAGCCTTGGATTTCTTAATCTGTATTGCTAAAAATAGTATCTACTTTGTATGGAAGTTATTAAGCTGGCAGGAGAAAATACACTTCACTTAATTGCTTATTATGATGATATTATAGTATTATTGTGAGGCAAGGGATGGTGGGAATTCTTTCACAATATGACATAAGTGAAATCATCTCACTGTACATTTTAAATATCTTATAATTTTTCTTTGTCAGTTATACTTGGAGAAGGAGAAGGAGAGAAAGAAAGAAAGAGAGGGAGAGGGAGGGAGGGAGGGAGGAAGAAGAAGAAAAAGAGGCATTCTATTTTCAGTAAGATTTTGACACCATTCTGGAGTGCTTGAATGTGAGGGTAATTACAGATTGTGGACTTTTTGGACTGGGTAAATACTTTGGGCATAACTGCTAAATCATGGGCTATGTATCTATATGTAGATTTATAGCTCTACTAAACAATGAGTTGTAGTGAGGTTACAGAAGGCGAGAGAGCTTTTAAACTCTGAAATGGTTAGAGTGATATCCTAAGATAGTTAATATTTTACTAAAAAATTCTGTAATGACAGCAAACATTTTATAGCACGTATTAGTGTGAGATGCCATTGTCAATACTTTCAATATAGTAACTCATTCAGTTTTTACAATAGTTATATGAAGTATCACAATTTTACAGACAAAGAAATTAAGGCTCAGAGAGGTTAAGGAACTTGCCCAAGGTTACACAGGTAGGATGTGGTGGAATTAGGAACTGAGCCTATAAGACTTAATTTCAGATATAATTGTATCATATGATTTCTTAAAATTTGTTTTTATTTAACATTCTCATTTAATATTAAGGGAAAAGCAATTTAAAAACTAACATCACAATTGTATTTTGAATTATCTAAATCTCTATCTATATATCTACCAGACACTTGTAACATATACTGGCTTACTGCATATTTAACCAGTCAACATTTATTAAGCTCTTAATTTTGGTTCCCAAATTTCAGTGATGTATATGGGAAAAGAAAAGTCTGTTGTCCTTATTCTTCGTGAGGCGTAGCTAGTCTAGGATCTTAAATAGTGAACTGTAAAGTAAGCAGCTGTGTATGGAAGAAATGGAAAGCCAGTCTTTGCTCTCTAATAATTTTAGAACCTAACATACTTAGGATAAAAACAAATTCTAAAAAATCACCTGATACAATTAAATCTTAAATTAAATCTTATGGGCTCAATTCCTAATTCCACCACATCCTACCTGTGTAACCTTGGGCAAGTTCCTTAACCTCTCTGTGCCTTAGTTTCTTTGTCTGTAAAATTGCGATACTTCATAAAACTATTGTAGAAACAGAATGAGTTACTATATTGAAAGTATTGACAATGGCATCTCACACTAATACGTGCTATAAAATGTTTGCTGTTACACATAATTTTTTAGTAAAATATTAACTATCTTAGGATATCACTCTAACCATTTCAGAGTTTAAAAACTCTCTTGTCTTCTATAACCTCACTACAACTCACTGTTTAGCAGGGCTTTTGAAAGTATAATGTCAATAACTGCTGACCACTACCTGCATCCTGCCCACCCATAGCAGAACTGGTTAAAACTTATTTCTTCCCATACACTTTGAATGAAAATTCAAACTCCTAACTGTGACGTACAGAGAACCCTGTGTGATCAGAGCTCTGACTACCTTCCCAAACTCATCTCTTCCTAGTCTTTAGCTCACAGTTTCCAGTAGGTCTCCTGTGTTCCCTAACTGCTTGAAGGCCTTTCAAGCTTCTGAGCCCATGCACTGGCTAGTCCCTGTGCTTTTCCCTGGATTTATACTTGGTTTGAACTCTCACAGTCTTAAGGACTCAGATCAAATGCTGCATCTTCAGAAAGCCTTCCACTGCTCAGCATATTTAAAGTTTCCCCCGCTTCTCCACTCCTGCCTTGACAAATACCCTCAATGTATAGTTTGTTAATATGAGTATGCTTTAGTAAACACTGTATTTGCCAATTCTATAGGTATATTTATATATTTACTTATAGATAAATATTTAGGCCCAGAAGACACTAGCTGAAAACTGCACTCAACATTTTGGTAACCAAGTTGAAAAGATCAGTTAAAATGCCTGAATGCTATACTTCAGCCAGCGCAGCAGTGAATGAAGGCCGCATACATTTTATAAAAAAAGAAAGAAGTAGTACCTGAAGCTTATTATCTCATTCACTGCATAACTACTTCAGCAAAATTTAATATTCCCTTCAGCACACTTATAGAGAGTTGACTAATGAAAAAGAAGAGAAATAATGAAACAAAACATTTCCCTTTTAACAAATTCCTTAGATGCTTTATAAAATAATCATGAAGATACTGCCCATACGTTATTTAATACTTTTTATTTAAGGACTTATCAGATTTATTCTTGATTTAATTATAAGAAAAAAACTATTTTTTCTTGCAGATGAATGTAAATGATTATTCCTACTTATAAAGATAAAGAAGGGAGGTTATTTTCTCAACATCCCATTCTTAGAAAAACATAATCATATTAAGTCTGGGGGACCTGGTATAGTTATCATCCCATACAAGAACCAATACTTCCTCCATTTACTTTAAATAGACTGCATTTGTTTAAACATTATATTTTGTAAATTAGGTTGTAAATGATGAAGAAAATGAAGCTCACTGACTATAACTTTTAGAAGAAAAAAATATAAGCTTTAGAAGAAGAAGCTAACATGCACTGCTGTCGTCATGGAGAACTTTTTCTGAGGAGATACTCGAAATGTTTTCAAAGTTTTTTTTTTATAAGAAATGTTTATTAACAAGCTATGTTTTTTTAAAAAATTTATTTATTTATTTATGGCTGTGTTGGGTCTTTGTTGCTGTGCGTGGGCTTTCTCTAGCTGCGGCGAGCGGGGGCTACTCTTCGATGCGGTTCACAGGGTGTGCAGGCTTCTCACTGCGGTGGCTTCTCTTGTTGTGGAGCACGGGCTAGATCTAGGAGCGTGGGCTTCAGTAGTTGTAGCTTGCGGGCTTCAGTAGTTGTGGCTCGTGGGCTCTAGAACACAGGCTCAGTAGTTGTGGCACATGGGCTTAGTTGCTCCGTGGCATGTGGGATCTTCCCAGACCAGGGCTGGAACCCGTGTCCCCTGCATTGGCAGGTGGATTCTTAACCACTGAGCCACCAGGAACTTTTTCTGAGAAGGAGATACTCAAGGAAAGAATGTGTAGGATGATGGGTGATGGGAAGTAAGAAATTCACTTCCAGGGATTGCTTGAAGTAGAAATAATCAAGACATGTTTGTGGGATGGCAAAGAGAACTATATTTACTACAGAACATGTTCAGTTAAAGTTGCTAGGAAGTGCGGTTCTATTTCTTACTATGTCTGCAGCTATGATACTCTACAGTCAAGCTGACATTCACAGTGATGACTCGGGCATTGTGAAATTTTCAGCCATCAGAGAAAGACTGAATTATATTTAGTGAATTACACTTACAAAGTATACCATTATATTTCAAATAGGTTTTCCATTATAAAGTTTAAGGTCTTTTACTAAATTTTTAAATTAAAAAAAATTTATTTTTTAATAAAATATATTTTTTTATTTATCTGAGGAGAATATTCAACTAATTCAATTTTGGGTTGACCAACAATTTTCGTTTAACAGCAATTTTACTCAACTGTGACATCAACAGTAAAGGAACTCAAAACCTAAAATTTTTAAATGCATATGTCTCCGGGTCCATTCAAGTTACCAAAAACTTGCACCTGTATTTTATAAATGAAAATAAATTTTCACCTTCATGATTTTTTTTGGATCCTGAGTAAAGGCATTTCCTTGGAGTGTATAATATCTCCTTAACAGAGATTAAAGAACAAATGCAACAGATCTAACAGTCACTGTTATTCAAATATTAATTTTTTAAATGTGATCATGTTAAAGACAACCCAGAATTTTAAAAATAAATTTATTTTTGCCATCAATATGCTCAATAAAGAAAGGTTGGAAAATTCAAAAAAGTCGAAGGAAGGACATAACCTAAAAGCCCAATGCTCAGAAATAGCCACTTTTAGTTTTATAGTATATTTCCGTCTCAACTTTTGACTCTGTATTTTCTGTAATAATTAAGAGCATGCTGTATACACATAAATGTATAAACAGATATTTTTCAAAATAACTTCCAGTTTTTGTTTTTACTAAAGTAACACATAGCGTTGGAAAATATTAAAAATAAAAAGGTGAAAACCATCATGAACATGTTCACTTAAAATTTAGCACTATTATTACATTGGTGTATATTATTGATATTTTTATATCCCTATGTTTTTTATAATTGAAAATACACAGTTTATATTGATTTTTAGCATTATCGTTACAGGAAAATAAAAAAGTCTTAGAAGATTCTAAAATATTGTTGCCACAAGTTATTCATTAAACATTTCTAATTTTAAAATTGGTGAATGATCAAAACACATTTTGGATGCAGAAACATCTTCTTAATCTCAAAGGCAATGATTTTAGCTTATGTTCTTTATCATTATTCTGAGTTTGTTGAGAATTTTATTAGTAAATCATTACACATATTCTTGGAAGGTAATTAATTTTTAAGTATATTTACCTACACAAGTGGTTGAAATACAAAAATAAGTGAAAAAGATGCATGATCACTCTATTTGCTCCTGGCATAGAAAGAGTCATGACACAATTTCAGCAAGATTTAAGTTCTGCAAAATGTACGTAACTGTGCCTCTTCAGCACTGGGAGTATCTTTGTGTCTCTATACATTCACACGCCTTGAAATCTAGAGTAGGCACAGTTGGGAAATTCATCTAAAGACTTGGTGAACCTCCACGTGAACCTTTACTACAGAAAGACAAGCTGCTTGTGAAACTGTTGTTGCCAAGCATTAGGTCAAATTTGCAAAATTTGCCTGCATTTTTATTCTACATTTCACAGACTCTGAGAGCACAATAAACCAATAACAGTCAGAGCACATTTTTCAGTTTGATTCGGAGCATTTTATTTTTCTATAATTATTTTTAAAATTTCAGACAAATTATATTTATTTTCCTCAAAAATCAGTTTTCATTCCCATATACATAAAAAGTGTAGCATAGTTATATAAAATTATGACATGGTGTGATAAGTCATGTTTCCTTTAAAATATATAAACTAAATGTAGATTTTAACACTAAGCTTTATATTTTGATTAGAATGAAGTTTTTATAATAAGCAACTAAATAAATCATACACCTTTTTACAAAGAAATAAGGCCCAGATTATATACTGTATGTATCCTGATGAATTCATATTGTTCTAAGGGTCCATCATTTTACTCATAATTGATTATGGAATATGACATGTAATTACCCTAGAATTTCAAATGGGATGATTGGGAAATTTGCAACCACTTAGCTCACATTCCATAGTTTGTGAGCTATATTTTAAAGGCTATTAATACCCCAGTTACTTAGGTTTATGGTATATTAAGTTTTAACTTACTTAAAAGTAGAACAAAAAGAAAGAGAAACATTTATTTTAATTACAAAAGAGCTAAATGGTATTGGTATTCATTTTCTATCATTTTAAGGCCAAAAGAACATTTCATGAGGAAAATATTCAAATTACCATAAGCTTACATATTTTGTTTAGAGCTATAAATTAAACATCAACTACAAGCAAACTGCATTTTAAACATTAATTAAAAACTGCAGACTTACAGTGGATGGCAGAAAGGGCTTCAAGTTAATTTAGCTGTTTAATTCAATCTGACTGACTTAATTATACTGCCATACTTGGTTGAAACAGAAATACTCTTTCTTTCTTTTGATGAATTTAAAATATATGAAACTTCACTATTCTTTCCTGAAATAATGGCGCTATTCACAGATTTTAAACATTATTGACATTGTATGTAAAGATGCAGAATGATCTAATTTATTTGCTAAATTCCACCATGGATTCATTTCACTTACATTTATAAGCAATTTTCTGCAGGCTATGAATTAAGGGCTATTTGTAGCCCAGAGAAGGTCTGTGCTGTGGCATAATGAATATAAAAATTAGCGATGTTTGTATCCATATATATTTTTTCAACTTTGTTCATGTTCATTTCTGTTCCATTTATTGGCCAGGCTGAGAGGCTCTATGCAAAAACATATTGTATCCTAGGCTGGACCCTCTCCATAGTATGGCCAAGCATTTTAGGTTGCTTACCCCCATCTTTTCTTACCTTTCCATAAACCAAGTTTCATTACCTTACCTACCAATGATACTTTTTAATAACTTATCTCAGAGACAAAGTATCCAAGGTATCCTAGGCTGGCCATGTTTGTATGCCAATTATGTTTCAGGAAGGAATTAATGTATTACATTCATTATTATTGATAGCTTTTCTGGTTCAAAGCAGAGGTCAATGGGAAAATACCTGAAATTTGGTACTGTTAAGCTTCACTCCAAGCTCCATCAGAGAGAGCTGTTTAAGCTTTCCAGTTCAGAGAGTCACATTGGAATCAGATCAATGCTACCTTTTTTTTTTTTTTTTTTTTTTTGCGTACGCGGGCCTCTCACTGTCGCGGCCTCTCCCGCTGCGGAGCACAGGCTCCGGACGCGCAGGCCCAGCAGCCATGGCTCACGGGCCCAGCCGCTCCGCGGCACGTGGGGTCCTCCCGGACCAGGGCGCGAACCCGCGCCCCCTGCATCGGCAAGCGGACTCCCAACCACTGCGCCACTAGGGAAGCCCCCAATGCTACCTTTTAATGAGCATCACATCTTCATGACACTAGACAGGGAAGTCAACACTTATAATCAGGACTTGCATGTAGAGAACTCTGTTCACCTGGATCACCCTCTATTAGCATGACTAGAATCACAGAGCCTTAAAGATAGAAGAACATTTAAAGATTTCTTCTCACAGGGGAAAACAGGAAAACTCAAAAATTTCACCATAGTGAATGTCCCTAAGTCATGTAGCTTGTTAGTGGCAGATGTTAGGAATAAAAACTTTGCTTAGTTGACCCTGAGGCCAAGGAACTAAGGACAATGTCAGCAATTTAAAAAATGATGTTCGTATGCAAGGATTTAGAAGAGTTAATCACAGAGCTTGATTCCATCGTTCTTACGTGAGTGTCTCTAATCAGATGACTTTAACTACGTTCTCCTTCCCGTTCTGAACGATCCATAAGTTATTTACTCATCAGATAAGCTCTGCCATGAATCCAATGAGAAATGCCATAAAAGCACCATGAATTCATACTATACATCCCTCTCTCTTTTATACCCATTGTCGTTATCCTCCTACAACATTCGGACTACTTCTAATTGACGGATTCCATCACCAAATTAAAAAACAATACTCTCTAGACTTCAGTGATGAAAAACATACAGAGTAAAACAATATGTTCTTTGGAAATGCAGCACTTTGTTATCTTTATGGTGCACAGTGAAAGATAAATTAAGAGAAGAATGCTGTGTAAGCCTTTTTTATTGCTTCTGTGATAATAAGTAGATAGCCTTTATTTGTTTTGACTGGGTGGTGCAAATACATTGTCCTGCTACAATTTATTGATTTGGTTAAAAATCAGTGGATAACTGACTGAAAACTTAGAGGTGTTTCCTTCTGATAGTTTACCTTTGCAATTTAAATTGCATTTATAGGCTTAAATGGCTCATGAACAACTACTTGGTTCACTTCTGTAAAGAATAACCTACATTTCATAAAGTAATTTCTTATTAGCATTCAGTTGTAATTCATACAATAATCTTTTTTTTTTTTTTGCGGTACGCGGGCCTCTCACTGTTGTGGCCTCTCCCGTTGTGGAGCACAGGCTCCAGACGCGCAGGCTCAGCGGCCATGGCCCACGGGCCCAGCCGCTCCGCGGCATGTGGGATCCTCCCGGACCGGGGCACAAACCCGTGTCCCCTGCATCGGCAGGCGGACTCTCAACCACTGCGCCACCAGGGAAGCCCCAATAACCTTTTTTTTTTTTTTTTTTTTTTTTTTTTTGCGGTACACGGGCCTCTCACTCTTGTGGCCTCTCCCGTTGCAGAGCACAAGCTCCGGACACACAGGCTCAGCAGCCATGGCTCACGGGCCTAGCCGCTCCACGGCATGTGGGATCTTCCCGGACCAGGGCACGAACCCACGTCCCCTGCATCGGCAGGTGGACTCTCAACCACTGTGCCACCAGGGAAGCCCCCCAATAACCTTTTTTGATAAGAGATAGGTGACATTTATTGTGAAGGAAGTTAGAATGAGAAACTGATCACAAAGTAATATTTATTGAAGGCAAGGAAGAAATTACAACAATATTTTTACATGTTCTTAAAGTTTGAAATTAAAATCAAACCTTTTCATTGTGACATACAGGGTGTAACTAAAAGCCTTCTCCATTGTTGTATGTTTCCCTCTGTGGTGCCTCTTTGTCCAAAATTCAGATTTGAGGTGTAAATTTAGCAGAACTACTCAAGAAAGCCATTAATAAAAATGATTCATTGCAAATGCGAAAAATATCCAAGTGTTTCCAAATACTCAGTGTCACAAGCCTGAGATAATATTGGATCGCAAACAACTTCCACTCTTCCTAAGCCAAGCTGCCACAGTGATTTTTAAAGAAACCAGTCTTAATTTGTCTCTAAAATCCTTCACTAACAATGGAAATAATCCTACTGAATGCTGAAAAGTGCTTCTCATGCTTGTTTCAAGTTCTGGCATTGGCTGGAAAGCACCACTGTAAGACTAAAAGATGTATTTTAAAACTTTACGTTGTTACTCTGAGTTTAAGTGTACCTGAGTTATCACTCTTAATCTCATTAACTGTGGGGAAGAATGATGCATAAACAACGTTGGAAAAATAACCTCATTTCAAAGCCCTCTTTCTTTTGAGGTGCTTTAACCAAGAGTAGCAGAAATTTTCTTCTCAACACTATTTAAAATAGTTTTTATCCCTTTACTCCCTATTTTTCTGACTGTATAGTTGCCTCATTTGAATTGAATTTGTTTCTCAATTGAATCCTGCATCCCCTTTCCAAAGCCACTGATTTTTCTGCTTCAGAAAAGAAGTTGAGGGAGGCGAAGAGCAATCCTCAAATTTTCCTCCATTGTGTGCCATACACACATGTACATTTTAACTTGAACGGCAGGATTCTGCAGCTATTGATAAAATCCGTAACAATAAATTGGGGCGGGCAAGGAGTGGAAAAATTATTTTCTAAGTTGCTGCCTATACATAGAGAAGTTTGAATGACTACTATAGGTGGGATTATAATTTATTCATGGTTGGAAAATGGTAATATTTCTTCGTCTTGGTCCTTCATGTCAAACTTCTCCATTTTCATCTGCCACATTCATTATGAGGCTTTGAGAACAGAAGCATTCCTCTCTTTCTTAAGATGTCACCACCAAATCTCACTTCATGATGTCTGCTTCTGGGAAACATTTCGTAGTAAAAATCAACCTGAACACTGCATTCCCCTGGCATCTTTAAAGATCCAGATTCACAGAGTTTAAAGGGGAGTTTTCAGACACATTTCTAATTCACATTCAAAGAAATGGCATAATAGGATAATGATATTTTTCTGGATTCTAGATCATCTGAAAACATTCAGAGACACTATCTTTCTGGAGCATCTTTGTTTAGATCACTTCCATCTAAAGTGAAATCTTGTTTCTCTTATCCTTCTTGAGAGCCTGGTATATTTAAAAATCATTGATTCACTGGCAGTACTTTCACATAAGAAAAAGGATAGCCTGAGGGGATGAAAATTCCTGGCAACAAAAATATGAAATTCTGTAGTTTTAATTTCTATGCCTACAACTAATTATTTATAAACTACACTCAAAGTGTACAGATCCAGTGTGTATTTCTTTAAACAAGTTCTCATAAAGTGTCATGTCATAGAAGAATAGAGTGACATGAAACTTCAAATTGTTTTGAGTAAAATTAAAACACAAATGCAAACAAGACAAAACACAGAGCACATGTTTTCATTCCTGATTTAGCCTAGCATTGTAAATAGTAGAGCAGTTCTTCTCTTTTTATTTCTAAATGGATTTTTAAGTAGTCACAAATAGCCTAGAATAAGAAGTTAGGTGAGTGACAGGCTAAGTCCAAGAAAGTGGGAAACTGGACTGTCACAGCTTTAACTATCAACTTCCATAAATCAGTGACTTGAACCTACTCATAAGGAATTAGAATTCTTACAGTTTCAACAGTATTATGCAACTGGGACCTTCGAGCTTTATGCGGTATGTATTAAACTTCTTACCATTAGGTAGTCTTTGTTCCAACTTGGTTGTTATATAGGAAAGTAAACTGTTAAAAAAAAAATCAAAGGGAATTAAGAAATAGTCAAAGGATAGCTATTAACAACCTAAGTCTACACCAAACAGTTTACAATTGTGAGAATTACCAGGAGCCATTCAAGAGATTTGAGAGAATGTCAGTGGGTTGCTAACTCAGAGGCACAAGAGTCATTTTTTTGATTAAAAAAAAAATCTCACGAAATTGTAGGGGGTTTTAAAGCTTCCAAGTCACCCTGCTAGGAGCCACAGGCAATGAAACTGCTAGAGTCTATCAAAGGGTGAAACAGCAGAGCTGGAAGCCTGGCAGGGAGAAAAGCTGGTAGTTTCAGGTTACACGTGAGATTAAGAACCACAAATGTTCAACTTAATTTTAGTAGCATATTAATATTTCATGAGGGCTCTCTAGCACTCTTGTTTTTAAAAGAAGGATTCCAACAACTATTGGCCTTTCGCCACCTCCTTCATCATGGAATTCCAAAATCATTCGTGACCACTGTGACACCAAACATCTTTTTTTTTCTTGGAATCATGCAACAGGTCAGACAAATTTACAGGCAGAAATCTGTGTCTCC
The DNA here is from genome assembly GCF_039906515.1 of Pseudorca crassidens. Taxonomy (NCBI): domain Eukaryota; kingdom Metazoa; phylum Chordata; class Mammalia; order Artiodactyla; family Delphinidae; genus Pseudorca; species Pseudorca crassidens. The sequence goes on from NC_090299.1 coordinate 11,970,361, forward strand.
TCAGCCCCCTTTCTGAAGTGAGAGACAGCAGAGCCCAAAGAAAGATGTGGAGGTAGCCCTACACCCCATCTCCATGAGTCAAGCTACGGGAAGGGTCACTAACAGACATGACAAAGGCCCCAGCCCCAGGCTTTGTCAATGCCCTTCCATTGGGGCCATTCCCAAGAGAGACTCAGGGCATCACTTACATTTCTACAAAAACATAAGAAATAAGAAAAGAAGGATTCCAATGAATACATTATTCCTTTCGATACAAGTCATTAATATAATTGAAGGACTTTAAACATGGTTAAAAAGCAAAGATGGGACCCTAATCAAACTTACACGCTTTTGCACAGAAAAAGGAAACCAGAAACAAAACAAAAAGAACCTATGGATTTGGAGAAAAAAAACTGGAAACGATACAACTGACAAGGGCTTAACTTCCAAAATATACAAATAGCAAGTACCCCTCAATATCAAAAAAACAAACAATGCAATCAAAAAATGGGCACAAAATCTAAATACACATTTCTTCAATGAAGACATACAGATGGCCAACAGGCACATGAAAAGATGCTCAACATCGCTAATTATTAGAGAAATGCAAATCAAAACTTCAATGAGGTATCACCTCACACTGGTCAGAATGGCCATCACCAAAAAGTCTGCAAATAATAAACGCTAGAGAGGGTGTGGAGAAAAGGGAACCCTCCTACACTCTTGGTGGGACATAAGTTGGTGCAGCCGCTATGGAAAATGGTATGGAGGTTCTTTAGAAAACTAAAAATAGAGTTACCATATGACCCAACAATCCCACTCCCGGGCATATATCGAGAAAAGAAGAAAACTCTAAGTTGAAAAGATACATGCACCCCAATGTTCATAGGATTACTATTTATAATAGCCAAGACATGGACGCAACCTAAGTGTCCATCTACAGGTAAATGAATAAAGAAGATGTGTTATATATGTGTGTGTGTGTGTGTGTGTGTGTGTGTGTATATATATATACACATATATATAATGAAAAGAATGAAATAATGCCTTTTTTAGCAACATGAGTGGACCTAGAGAATATCATACAAAGTGAAGTAAGTCAGACAAAGACAAATATCATATGATATCACTTATATGTGGAATCTACAAAAAATGATACAAATCAACTTATATACAAAACAGAAACAGACTCACAGACATAGAAAACAAAGGGGAGGGGGAGGGGCGGGGGAGGGATAAATTAGGAGCTTGGGATTAACAGATACACACTACCATATAAAATAGATAAACAACAAGGTCCTACTGTATAACACAGGGAACTACATTCAATATCTTGTAATAATCTATAAGATAAAAGAATCTGAAAAAGAATATATGCAGATTTATTGAGAAGTTATTGTGTGCTCAATGCATTTTCTGCAAATATGGAAACACCATGAAGCTCATTCCTTGGCCCTTCTCTTTCTACAATCTCTTCCTCTCTGTCCTTATAATACATATTGGCTCCTGCTTATTGTGCTCTCTTTTATGCCCTTGACATGTGTGCAGTTGGAACATTCTGCCACCAGATATTAGCTGACTCGTTCTTGCCAATCAGTTCTTGACTCAACCATCATCTAATGAGCCTGAGTCACAGTGACTGGAACTGGTGATAAAACAGTGGATGAAAGATAACCCCTGTCCTTGAGGCGAGTATAATCTATATGGTTCACTTTTGAATTAGAGAAGTGTTCAGACTATAAAATGTATTTCAAAATTTGAACAGAAGACTACTTACACAATTAAACAAATATTATACCCTACTAAGGAAAAATTATTTTTAACATGTTTTATTTTACAGCTCCACATCACTAGTGAATATGAGAGAAAGAGAGAGGGAATGGTTTGGTGTTTTTATTTCCACTAGAAATGACATGCATCCTCAAGTTGCATTTCTTTTTTTTTTTTTTTTAATTTATTTATTTTTGGCTGCATTGGGTCTTCATTGCTGTGCACGGGCTTTCTCTAGTTGCGGCAAGCGAGGTCTACTCTTCGTTGCGGTGTGCGGGCTTCTCATTGTGGTGGCTTCTCTTGTTGCAGAGCACAGGCTGTAAGCACACGGGCTCAGTAGTTGTGGCTCGCAGACTCTAGAGCACAGGCTCAGTAGTTGTGGCGCACGGGCTTAATTGCTCCGTGGCATGTGGGATCTTCCCGGACCAGGGCTCGAACGCATGTCCCCTGCATTGGCAGGTGGATTCTTAACCACTGCGCCACCAGGGAAGTCCTCAACTTACATTTCTATTGTCTCTCTAAAAATCTGATGCTTAGGAACATGCTCTGCTCCTGAAAACAGATGAAGGTAAGCAGAAGATTTCCAGAATCAGAAAAAAAAAAAAAAAATCCATGAAGGATGAAGTTGACAGTTAATTAGCTCTTTAGTCACAAGTGAAAATTGTGATTTTAACTTAACCACTTTCCAGCCTTGGCAAATAATAGAATCTACTACTAGAACATTCATTTCTACCTGAATTGTGTTACTATGCGTGTATTTGTATGTGTGTGTACGTGTGTATACATATGGAAGAAAGTATTCGTGGATAGGTGGGTAGGGTAAAGGATATGAAATATATTGATACATAGAATAACATGATATCTCATGGCAACAAGACCACATGTGTCTTATATACTACTGATACCCAATTAATAACAAAGTTTCTTGCCCAAACGGATGTCAATGAATAGTTGTTAAATATGTAAATATGTGGGCTTCCCTGGTGGCGCAGAGGTTGAGAGTCCGCCTGCCAATGCAGGGGACGCGGGTTCGTGCCCCGGTCTGGGAAGATCCCACATGCCGCGGAGCAGCTGGGCCCGTGAGCCATGGCTGCTGAGCCTGCGCGTCCGGAGCCTGTGCTCTGCAACGGGAGAGGCCACAACAGTGAGAGGCCTGCGTACCGCAAAAAAAAAAAAAAAAAAAAAAAAAAAAGTAAATATGTAATAACTGAGAAATTCAAATTTGTATATAACATTTGGTTTATCTCATATTCCAAAATGAACTAGTTTTACACTGGTTTCATATACAAAGCAAAGACATACTAAGGAAGCCACATATAAAATAAATGAGAGTTAGAAGCCTCATCTGTCCTATACAGGGCAGGAGGAAGATTTAGTATAAATACTGATGATAAGCTATTGGTATGAGTTTAATGAGGATGTGGGTGTGAATATGAGTATGGCAGTTTGTGAATAAAAATAGATATGGATAAATAATGGCAAGTAATATATCAATAGCTATAGATGGCACAGCCATAGATATGGAGAGAGAAAGAGGAGAGACAGAGAGAGGAGAGACAGAGCTTTATCAGAGCTACTATTGATTTTAATATCTCATTCTTATGTTCATCAATATCTTATTTCATAATTTGACCTTTGATCTCAGTTTTTTTTTTTAAATAAAAATGTTAGGGAAGACTTCTGCTTCTAGAAAGGTGGAATAGGTATATTTTTCCATATTTCTCCTGCTAAGAACAACCAAAACACATGGACATTATATCTAAAGAAAAATTTTTTAATTAAAACAAAACGCTAATTAAACTTAAAAAAAACTTTAATTAAAAAAAAAAGTATAAAGGAGGTAGACCTACTAGGGACCTCATGATTCATGAAACAAGGTTTTCTTCACAAGAAGGCAGAAACCCAGACCAGTGCAGATAAAAAAAAAAAAAGACCCAAGAAAAGCTTGCTGTCTCTAGCCAAACGACCAGAAAGAAAACAGAAAACTTTTTGACAATAACTGCTCCTCTTCAGCCCAACACCACAGAAAAAAATGGTGGCCCCATGACCATATATTGCATCAAAGAAAGAATGGATAATCTACATTCTTATTCTCAGGGAGACAAAATGAGGTGCCTCCTCACCTCACTGGTACGGAATTAGAGAACACCAGGTGGGAAGGTGAGAGTTGCACCACTGCCCAGTGGTAATGAGGCCACGACCACCATGTTGTCACCGGGGATCTCATGGGGAGTTAGAACTACGAACCCTGCCCAGCTGAAACAAGACGCTCGTACACCCAGGTGTCATAAGGCTGCATGGGGAGGCAGAACGCGTACCTCCGCCTGACTGTATGAAGTAGCACACACTTCCCTTGCCTGAGCGGCACCAAAGAAAGTCTTGTAAAGTAAGTTCTAAATCAGAATCTAAGTCTCATCGAATAATTTTTTTTAGTGTCCAGGTTTCAACTGCAAAATATTCATTATACTAGGAACCAGTTAGATCTAGTTGAATGAATTTGAACAAAAAAAAGACAGTCAATAGATGACAGCACCAAGATAACAGAGATACTACAATTATTTGACAAAGATTTTAAAGCAGTCGTCATAAATTGCTTCAAGAAGAAATTATAAACATACTTGAAACAAGTGAAAAAATAGAAAGCCTTAGCAGAGAGATACAAAGTCTCAGACAAGAAACAGAAGACATAAAAGTAATCCAATAAAAACTTCAGTTTTTAAAAATATAATAATCAAAATAAAAAGCTCATTGTATGGGCTTTACAGTAGAAAGGAGGGGACAGGGAAGAATGAGTTAACTCTAAGACATAACAAGAGAAATTACTCTGAATAACCGAGAGAAAATAGACTGTTTAAAAAAATGAACAGAGCCTTAGGGACCTATGAGACTATAACAAAATATGTGACATTCATGTCACTGGATTTCATGAGTGAGAAGAGAAAGGGGGCAGGGCTGAAAAAAAGTACTCAAAGTAGTTATTACTGAAAACTTAGTTTGGCAAGACACATAACTCTACAGATTCCAGAACAAAACCCAAATAGGGTAAACCCAAACAAAAAAAAATCCATAGCAATGCACATCATAATTAAACTGCTGAAATTAAAAAACAAAATTTTTTTAAACAGCAAGAGGAAATGGTTATATTACCTATATGGGAAAAAATCAATTACAATGACACAGTGCATTCCTGATCAGAAACCATGGAGGCCAGAAAGAAATGGCACAGTACTTTTCAGATGTTAAAAGGAAAGACCTGTCAAAACAACGTTATTTCTAGTAAAAACATCCTGGTAAAATAATGACATCAGTAGACTGTTACGCATATATATTGTTAAGACCTAAAGCAACCACACAAACAATATAAGAAGAGATATACTCAAAACACTATAAATAAATCAAGATGAAATCCTAAAGTAATGTTCAAGTAACCCACAGGAAGGCAATAAAAGGAGATGAACAAGAACCAGAGACAGCAAACCTAAAACAAATAATAAAATGGCAAACTTAGTGCTAACATATGGATAGTTACCTTACATACAAATGGTCTTAATTAACACCAGTTAAAAGACAGAGCTTGGCAAACTGGATTAATAAACATGATCTAACTATATGATGTTTAAAAAAGACCTCACTTCAGATATAACAATATAGGCAGTTTGAAAGTAGAAGAATAGAGAAATACACATGTATCATGCAAACCTTAGTCAAAATAAATCGGGAGTGGCTATATATATATATATCTATATAGATATATAGATATATAGATATATAGATATATATTTTTTTTTGCAGTACGTGGGCCTCTCACTGATGTGACCTCTCCCGTTGTGGAGCACAGGCTCTGGATGCGCAGGCTTAGCAGCCATGGCTCATGGGCCTAGCAGCTCCACGGCATGTGGGATCTCCCCGGACCGGGGCACGAACCCGTGTCCCCTGCATCGGCAGGCGGACTCTCAACCACTGCGCCACCAGGGAAGCCCAGGAGTGGCTATATTAATATCAGATAAAACAGACATCCAAACAAAGAAAACTAGGAGAAACAGAGAAGGACACTATATAATGATAAAAGTATTAATTTACTAAGAAGACAAAACAGTCCTATGTGTGCATTCACCAAACAACAAAACTGCAAATATGTAAAGCCAAAAGTAATAAACTGAAGGCGAAATAGACAAATCCACAATTACAGTTGTAGACCTGTGTGGCAACCTCTCTCCACACTGAAAGGACAACTAGACAGAAAATCAACAAGAATAAATAAGAACTAAAAAATGCCATTAAACAATAGGATATAATCAACAATTATAGACTATCCCACCTAACATCAGATTCCAGTCTTTTCAAGGACTCACATATAATACACCAATCTAAACGATATCCTGGGTTATAAAATAAACCTCAAAAAATACAACAGACTTGGAATTATACAGAGAATGTGTTTTCTGACCACAATAGAATCAAATTAAAAATCAATAACAAAAAGATAAGAGAAAAATTACCAAATACTTGGAAGTTAAACAACATACTACTAAAAAACCCATGAGTTAAAGTGGAAATATCCAGGAGAATCCAAAACTATATTGAACTGAATGAAAATGAAAATACAACATATTAAAATTTAGAGGAGCACAGCTAAAGCAGTGCTTAGAGGAAAATTTACAGCATTAAATTTATACATTAGCAGAAAGAAAGATCTCTAATAATCTAAGATCTTATTTTGAGAACCTAGAAATAGGAGAACAAAATAAATTTAAAGCAGTCAGAAAAGAGAAACTAATATAGATAATGTAAAGAAATAAAATTGAGCATGGAAAAACAATAAAGTCAATGAAATCAAGGGCTGGTTCACCGAAAGATGAATAAAATTGACAAAATCCTACGTAGATCACAAAAGAAGAGTAGATATAAATGATCAACATCAGTAATGAAACAAAGAATATCTCTGTAGACATTGAAAGGATAATAAGGAAATATTATGAACAACTATAAACACAAATTTTATAAGTTAGACAAAATGGACCAACTTCTCAAAAACTCTAATCACGATACACCTAATATGAAATCTATAAGTTAAATAGCCCAATAAGTACTGAGGAAATTGAATGTGTAATTTTACAACTTCCAAAAAAGAAATTTCTAAGTTTAATTGGTTTCACTGGAGAATTCTATCAAATTTTAAAGAAGAATTAGTATCAAATCCTATATAATCTTTCCCAGACAACAGAGAGAGAATGCTCTTCAATTCATTTAGTGAGCTAACAATACACTAATACCAAAACCAGACAAAGAGTACAAAACTATATTCCAGTACCCCTCAAAAATACATTAAAATTCTTATCAAAATATCAGCAAATAGAATTCAACAATATATAAAAAGAATTGTACACTATGGCCAAGAGAGGTTTAGTCCAGGGGTGCAAGCCTGGTTTTAATTTAAAACTCAATCTATGTAACCTACCACATTAACAGGCTAGAGAAGAAAAAGAACATAATCCTACCAACTGATGCAAAAAGAATTTGACAAAATTCAAATCCCATCATTCACGATAACAAAACAAACAAAAAACCAAACAACTCTGAAAGATAAGAATAGCTGTGAAGTTCTTCAACCTGATAAGGAGCGCCTACAAAAAACCTACTGCTAAGCTATATTTAATTATGAAATACTGAATGCTTTCCTCTAAGATCAGACCACTCTCCCCACTCCTATTCAACATAGTGCTGGAATTTCTAGCCAATGCAGTGAGGCAAAGAGGAGGATATAAAATTCATCCATATTGGAACTGGAAACAAAACTGTCCCTATTTGCAGATGACGTGATTATCCACATAGAAAATCCCAAGGTATCTACAAAACGAAAACCTCCTAGAACTAATAATTGATTATGTATTTGAGACTTTACTCTTTCCTAATGTATGCATTTAGTGCTGTAAATTTCTCTTCAGTAACGTGGAAACCACATGGGAACCACTGCTTCATAGGGAAAATGTTAACTGTGATGGAGGAACTGTTGGTGCTCAGTGTTGACAGCTTTGTGGGTTAAAAACTCCAGGGGTAACCAGTAATGGGGAGACCTTACTATTATATTTTCCTTCAGGAGCTTGACGAAATTCCCATAGTAAATGTCAGAAAAAAACCTTTCTTCTGCTTCTAGCAGGGGAGGGGGAAAAGCCACTTTGAAGTCCATCAGAGCACTCTGTTCTTCCTAACAAGGCCTGCCCTCAGGGGAAACCCCTTAACCATAGCCTAACCTGCTGGGGTATTATATTATCAGAGGCTAAGTGACCCGGGACTGGAAATACCCAACTCTGGTCAGCTGTAGCCATCCTGTCCCATCTAAGGGGGAAGAAAAAACCTGAGAAACTCTTATAAGGTTTACAGTACAGATTATTAACTCACTGAAGAGTAAGACCTAGTCCTAGGTTAGGTGACCTAATCACAGAACAATTTCCCTCTCCTTACAAATAATTTCTATTTAATAAAAAATGAATCTCAACCTAAACTTTATACCTCATATAAAAATTGACTCGAAACAAATCAAGCACTTAAATGTAAATTATACAAATAAACATTTTTAGAAAAAAAAATTACAGGAGAAATATTCAGGATCTGGGGTTACACAAAGAGTTCTTGAATTTCACACAAAAACCATAATCCATAATGGGAAAAATTAAGAAATTGGATTTCATCTAAATTACAAGCTTTCATTCTGTGAGGGATCCTCTTAAGAGCATGAAACAATAAGCTCTAGACTGGGATAAAATATTTACAAATTACAAATCCAACAAAAGACTAGTATCTAGAATATATAAGAAACTCCCAAAATTCAAATTAGAACCAGGCAAAAGAAGTAAAGAGGACATGCAGACAGGACATAAACTCAGGAAAAAATTTCAAATAGCATTAGCTATTAGGGAAATTCATATTAAACCCACAATGAGATATCATAACACACATACCAGAATGGCTAAAACAGAAATAATGACAACACCATTTGCTGGCTAAGATGCGGAGAAACTGGACCATTCATATATTGCGGGTGCAAACATAAAATGGCACAATCACTCTGGAAAGCAATTTGGAAACTTCTCTAAAAAAAAACCTAAACATACAACTACCGTATATCCCAGCAATTGCATTCCTGGGTATTTATCCCAGAGAACTTAAAACCTCTGTTTAAGAAAAAAAAAAAACCTAAAGATACAACTACCATATATCCCAGCAATTGCATTCCTGGGTATTTATCCCAGAGAACTTAAAACCTCTGTTTAAACAAACAAACAAACAAAAAACTGGATGCAAGTATTTATATCAACTTTATTTGCAATGGACAAAACTTGAAACAATTCTGATGTCTTTCAATTGATGAATAAACTGTGGTAGATCCATACCAAGGAATAATACTTTGCCCTCCACCAAAAAAAAAAAAAAAATGAAGAATAAACTATTGATACATGCAGCAACCTACTTGAATTTCCAGAGAGTAATGCTAAGAGAAAAAGCTAAAGCTAAAGCTTAAATACTATGTGATTCAATTTACACAACATTCTTAAAATGACAAAGTTTTCGACATAGGGATCAGATTAGTCACTGCAGAGACTTTGGGAGGTATGGTGGGGATAAGGAAGTAGGTGTGGTTTAAAAATCATAGCATGAGGGATCTTTGTTTCAATAGAAATGTTCTTTATCTTCAGTGCATCGGTGTCAATACCCTGGTTGTGATATTACACTATAGGTTTGCAGTATGTTAACCAGTGGGGGAAACTGCGTAAAGACCAGTTTCTCTGCATGAAATCTCTGGAGTTTTTCTGTATTATTTCTTAATACTGCATGTGAATTTACAATAATCTCAAAGTAGAAAGTTTAATCAAAAACCATTTTTAAAACTGTGATGGTTATTTTATGTGCCAACTTGACTGGGCCTCTGGGTGTCCAGACATTTGACCAAATGTTCTGGGTGTATCTTTGAGGGTGTTGCTGGATGAGATTAACATTTGATTGGTAGACTGAGTAAAGCTGATTTCACTCGCTAAAATAGGTGGGCTTCATTCCAACAACCGAAGACCTGAATAGAGCAAAAAGACTGAGTAAGAAGGAACTCTTCCTGCCTGACTGCATGCACTGGACACTGGTCTTTTCTGGTCTTAGGACTGGGACAGAAACATCAGCTCTCCTTGACTCACAAGAAGAGCTGGTATTCGGACTAGAAGTACATCACTGGCTCTCTTGGTTCCAGGGCCTTTGGATGGACTGGAACTACACACTGGTTCTTCTGGGTCTCCAGTTTGCTGACTGCAGGTCTTGGGACTTCTCAGCCTCCATAACTGTGTGAGCTAATTCCTTATTTTTATACATAATATTGGTTCCATTTCTCCAGATAACCCTGACTAGACTAATAAAAAAACTATTAGGGGACCGTTTCAAGTATACAACTTAGGTGTGGAAAGGAAGTTTGCATATCACTTTTTATTGACAATCACATAGAAGAAGGAGAGAAATTAGAACGTTCTCTTTAGTTTATCAACATTGTGCATACGTGTGTGTGTGTGTGTGTGTGTGTGTTTGCGCGCATATAAAGCCTAGTAACAGATGTTAGTGGTGTGGAAGCAGAGGCAGATAACAGGAAGTGGATTTCAATTAATAAAACACACAACCAAAGAAACTTAAAATAAAAGAGGGCAATTGATCCCTCTTAAATGAATGCCTGTGTTCATTTCCTATTCAGATCAGCATGTGGTAATTTTTATTTGTCAGTAAAAATCAATCAACCTCCACTTAAAAAGGTATTTTGGGTCATCAATATGATTCAAGTGGTATTCTATTTTAGAAGAGTCATTTCTTTTTAAAGATGTTTTTAATATTCATGATTTGAACATTTAATTATGGTTGATATTAAATAAAAAGAATGAGAGCACATTTTGACTTGCAAAGTTTGTAGCTCACTAAGAATTCATTAGGCCATACTTAGTTTAGGAGTCAATCTTCAGTTTTTTGAAATTCAGGAAAAGCCTATTTAACTATATATAAACCTAACTGTAAAACTTTTTTGAACTTTTTTTTCACTAAGACAAGACTTTTGTCTACAGCTCTAATAAAATGAGTCCAATTTATACTTAAGCACTGTTCTTATTTCTTATAAAAATTTAACTCAAACCTTCACACACAATTTCCACATAAATCATAAGATACCAAACTCAGGTTTTCGTGAAAAATACTGGTAAAAGGGGTTTCAAAGTCAGAGAGATTCGGATTCAAATCATACACCCTTACCTACTATGGTCAGTATAATGACTGTAACACAAAATAACCACTATTCGTTTTGAGTGTCGACTGCATGCCAGATAATTTATATATAGTATCTTATTTTACCCTTATGACAGTTCAGAGATGAAAATATAGCTGGTTGCTTTTTATAGATACAGAATCAGACTCAACCTTGTTATAAGGCCTTGGACAATTACCTACATTTTCTTAATTTTAGTCTCCTCACTAATGAAATGAATGAATGAACGAAAACTATACCTACCTTACTGTTACGAATTTTAAGCAAGACAATATATGTAATACATCAAGCTGTTAACCTAAGAGTCACTAAACAATGTGATCGCCCTTCAATTTTAATTAAAATAATATTCAGGTTCACTTCATACACAGAAGTAAGTCAGCATCACTCAGATAAAAGTCAGAGTATCCAAGATGTGGCTGATCAGAGTAGAGTGTTAGATATAGATTATAGATTGAGTGTCAGATACAGATTACCTGATTGAGTCAACTTCATATGCACCAATATTTCCACTTTAAAGAAGAGATGTGTGAAGAAATAAGCTGTTCATTCAGGACTTTATTTTTCAGGCAGAGCAAGTTTCTTTCTTTTGGTACGCCATCTGTAAGAAATGATTGACAAGAAATGGCATTGTGCCTTGCACATTTATCAAATTAAAAATAAAGGAGAAGTCTTGGATTTAGATTCATATTAAGATAAAACAAAATTTTTAAGCTTCCCAAGATTGGAATCAAAAGACTTTTCATGCTTTAACATTCAGAGCAGCACTAAATGACTCCCCTGGGCTCACTGCTAATTTTAAAGCTATTAGACAAAAGGGCTGGATTTCAAGGGAGGTATGGTACTGAATTCATTCTTTTTCCTTTCCAGAGGAAAACCCATGAGGCTTCAAGATTTAAAGTCTGTCAGCTCAACAGACCATGACAAGACTTGAGTCTTCTTGATAAACACAAAAAACACATTAAGAAGCTGTTTGATGGGGCTGTGTAGGGAATGGCTTTGAGCGAATCTTTGATTATCTAAGACATCTAATTCCTAAACAAACAAAATCTCTTATTTATCTCCATATTTTGAAAGATAGCTTAAGAACACTGGGAAAGATATTTTCAAATTCATTAGCTGGATCTCTAATTACTGACATTCTACATAGTAACATACAATATCGTCTAATGACATAATAATATGCAACTTTTATATCATTATTTTTCCACCAATTGGATAACCAGTGTGTAACTTTTTGATCTTAACAAATAATTTAAATGACTTTTCTATCTACAATATCATATAATATTGCTTACATAAACACGATGCATTATAGGTGAGGTGATACTGCACACTTGGCTTTAAATTATTATTAATATTATAGAAGTCACTGTAATTTGAAATGTAAATTAATATCAAGGGGATTCTCTATCTGAAGGTAATTAATGAAGTTTTTTTACTATAATAATTTATTTTGTATGTCTTTCAAAGTACAGTTATTTCAGCTCAAATAAAATGGCAAGAAAATGTGGTTTTAATCACATAATTAAGAACTGAGTCTGTGATTTGAGCAATGCAAGCTAATAAGAATCAAAATTATTTTGTGATCCCCCCCACACACGTCTTGCCTCTCTGGAGATTTTAGACAACGTGCCTTTGTACTAGATTTGTATTGGAGATTCCCATAGTGGGAAGACATAAGGGATATTCTAGTTAATGTGAATTATCTTGTCTTTGTCACTGAAGATTCTATTTGTTTCTGAAATATGTAGGCACATTGAATAGACTGATCATGGTAAATCTGGCTGAGGAGTGTCCAGAAAACAATAGCCAAAGAGTCCCTTGCACACAGAGACAAAACCAAAACAAAACTAAAAAAGAAAGAAATATTAGCTTATGGAAAATTACTGGGTATTTCCTCCTAGGTAGTCATTGTCTTTATAGGGCCATCAGGGTATTACTGGCTTCATTACCTTTAATTTCCCATAGCAGTGATTCATTCATATCCCCTGTTCCATCCTGAGATGAATGGCATGAATCAGAGAGATGCCTTGAAGTATGATTAGGAAAGCCTTTGCCCACGAACACAGTGACATGTTCCTTGAGGGACGGAACTCATGTCCTTAGCCTCTTCAATATTAGACTCCAAAGAACCTTGATAACTGACCAAATATTACCTTCCTACAAAGTTAATTAAACAATTATTTCCTGTAAGACCTTACAAAGACTCCTTATAGCTTCATTTGTCCTCAAAGCCCTCTGAATCTGATGACAAATTTTAAGAATATTACATGTACTAACATTTCCCTTTAATTCTGACAAGTGATATACTTCATTCTAGGCTTTGGCCAGGTAAAAGGCAGTCAGATCACCATTTTTAGGATTTAGGATATTTTTTTTTAAGACCAAAATACTTCTTATGCTAGGTAATTTTTCCTTAGTGTGCCTTTATTTTCTTTACTTCAAAATAAAAAAATTTAGAAGATACTGTTTCCTAATAATTGTAATATTCTTTCATTGTCTTTTTTTCTTTGTCTTTCAGCAGGCATTTTCCATCTGTTGGGCTCAAATTTACATAGGGGTGTGTGTGTGTGTATATGTATATATATTCTATATATACATATATGTGTATATATATAATCTATTCTCTGGATCACCCTGACTCGTGTAAATGCTAAAAAAATATAAATGTGTTTGTGAACTCCAAGTATTGTTCCTTTATTGTATTAATTCTTTTTCGTATCCTATTTTCTTCCTATTCTTTTCCCTCTTTCTCCTCCTTCTTCTTCTTTTTTGTAAAGAACAACATGATTTTGTCATGGAAAGTAACCTCATGACTTTTTTTCTCATAAAATCTCCATATGTTTATTTCATTACTTATCCTCTAATGCTTTCCTTTTATAGCAGAGGTAACATTTATATCCTATATTTATATGCTATATTTTACCCTTTAATTGAATAAATTATCATCTCAGTCTCTTTTAAATCTTCAGTCAAATATTTATCTCTAGTCCTGACATTTTTTCCAACCTGCATTTCTATGCTACATTCATATGAGGGCCTTGGTCGAACTATGATTTTCTGATATGTAGTTTCTTCTGTCTCAAATGGAAAGTTCCTATCTGCCTTACCTAGTTCCCATATAGTTCTATTGCAGGATTCTAATTGTAGGCAGGAAGTCTTCAGTAAACCGCCCATAAAATAACAAGGTACAAGCTTATTTTGCATTGACATGGCCAGCTCATCCATCTGGAAAATCTTAGGTCTTCTCTATATTTTGATCAAGACCCCTACCACCAGCCCAAAAGGGAGGTCCTAATAATTTTGGGTCTTATTTTTTATTTTCATGGATAGGTGCTTTATCACTCTGGGATGGTTGACAGTAACTAAAATTAAAGAAAGATCCTGAATATTTTCTACTAATCTATTCTCCTAAATAGAATAAAAATCTTAGTACTACTATAGGAGAATTTCTATACTTATATTTGTTCACATTTTTTCTGATGCACTGACATTTCATAACAATATCATCATCTATAATTTTAAATTGTCTCAAGATAAAAAGCTGAATAAAAAAGAATTTTGACACTTTCCAAGAAACTATTTTGATAAAATTAAAACACAACCAAAACTAGTTTTCAGGTTTATTTTGTCAAACAATAATCAGTGTCAAGGCTACAAAGAACAAAGAGCTTTATTTAGGGTCTTAGGAATTGCAATTTGGGAGACACAGATTTGGGTAAAACCGAAAAAGTGTTCTGGGGAAGAGAAAGGGTCAGAGGCTTATTAAAACAAATCCATAAGGTTATTAAAGTTGTCTGGCAAGAATTATGACTGCAAGAAAGGAAATATTTGTCCTTAAGGGATCGGCTGTCACAACCTATTTTAGGGTAAGGGTCCACTAAGTATCTTGAATTTCTAGAACATTGGGCTGGTGTTCTGGGTGCCTGAGGTAAGACAATAAGTGGTCAAAAGATCATATTCCATCTGGGCTGAGACGTGCCTAATCCTACTTCCTCAATGGCCTCCCGGATCCATTTCAGAGAGTTCTCTTAGCAATACTGACTCCACTTGAATTTCTTTCACAGTATTTAATAAATCACTTCAGCCTCTGAACTAATCAGAATGTGTCTTGGGTGACAGATATTCCTAGTTCAAACCATTATGATGAAGCAAGTCACTGATGAGAGGGGCTATTAGTCTTTAAGTCTTTTTTTTTTTTGGTATCCTCAACAAATAACGTGATCTGTAAATATATTTAAAGGCGTAACTCAAAGCCTTCCCATTCCTCATGCCTACTTCACAAGTCTTTCTCTACTCTACTTTATTCTACATACTATGCTAAGTTGAGAAATTAATCAAAGATCCAATCTAAAATCAACTCAAAACCTTTAATATATTTGCTAATCACATTTTCTTTGGACCATCAAAGATAATAAGGTAATTGAGCTTGCAATAGAACTTACTTATTTCCAAGAGAATGGAAAGTTTCAGAATCACTAGACCAAATCCTTCATTCTCCAAACAATGAAACTGAGACACAGAAGCCTCAGGTTATACTTTTAAATTTGGTAAAGTCAATATTAGAAGCCATTGTCTTTTGCTTCTAAGCCTTTATACTTTTACCTAACTTACTACCCTCTGCAACACGAGGTATTTATCAGGAAAACAAAAGACTCTGTATCGTACTTTTTAATCAAATAACTAGGAGCCAATTACCTGATTATTTCTTGAAATAGAATATTGTTCCACAGTTTTATAACTCTGTTAAAGTTAATAATTAAAATTCCTTAAAAGCAAAATTGAATATTTGCCAATTCAAGTTCTGATTATGTTAATTTAGACTACGGATGCATTTTTTAGTGTTATGATGTATTTTTAAAACATTCTCATAGATAGAGTGTAAAGATTTGGAGAAAAGATAAGTATACTTCAAATGGTAATGCATTTCACATTTTAATATAATCCTTTAACCCAATACATTTATCTTTAATTCCTTCATAATCTTTTAAAAAATAAGTCTATGATGTGTTAATAATAAAATAGTTTAATTGCTTACAAGTTTGTATGTTTTAAAATTGGATTTTCCCATATTTCAAAAGCATTTCTTTCATAACTCCTGTTACGAACATAAGGACAACTTGTGCAAGTAATTAAGAGAATGGAAAGCACGTACATTTATTTACATTCTAAGGACATTAAATTGAATGAATTGTACATCTAGCTTATATGTGACCTCTGGAAAAATTCACAGTGAAGCAAAGAGGTCAAGAAGAAAGCTGTTTTTCAACGTGATGTAATTCTCAAGGTTATGTAATACTTTTAACATATGAATAATTTACTTAAATAAAAACTGGCATTCTCTCTTTCTGTACAATTTTGAGTCCTTTAGTTACAATTATACTTAGCTTTGGCCTCTCAAGCTGCCAGTTAAGAAAAATTCAGTCTTTGCCTGACTGATTCCTGATACTTTACGTGGCTGAATCGAATAAGTTGGAGAGTCAGGAAGTTACCCAGCAAGCTCAATGAGAGAAAAAGAGAGAAAGAGAGAAACAGGGTAGATATAGGAGAGGACACGGATTTCTAGAAAAGGAAAAATGTTAGTTTCAAAAATGAAAAAATGGGAATAAGGGAACAGAGCAAAGATCAAGTTCATATTGGACTGATAGCAACATGTGAGATAGTAAGAGTGACCAACATTTATGGAATGTTTATTTGCCTTTGTTCTAAGTACTTTCAATACTGGAAGTCATTTAATTTTCAGAACAATCCTAAAATACAGGTATAAATATTTCCATTTTTTATATAACAAATTGGAAGCACAAAGAAGTTACATTAAGTGCCCAAGGTCACAACTTCTTACCTTGGTGGAATAAAGAATTCTTAGTGGAAAAATTAGGGATCAAATCTAGATAGTTTTGTAGATGTAACTGACATATAACATTATATTAGCTTCAGGTATAGAACATAATGATTTGATATTTATATATATATATTGCAAAATGATCACCACAATAAGCAAATCAAGATATATGACTCCAGAATTTACACCAAGTCACCAAGGAAGAGAAGATTTTAGAAAAAAAAAAAATCTGTGGTATTTTAAGTATAATTCCTCTTTGCCACTTTGAGAAACTAGAACAAAATAATTTAAAAAGACTTTTTGATTGGTTGTGGCCTATTTTAACTTCAGAGCATGCCAATACTGTGTAACATGGTGGTTCATCTTATAAGGATTACATATAAGTGTATTAGTTCACGCAATTTATTTACTCAGTAATGAAAATACACACTTCCATCCATTAGTTAGCACTTGTCATTCTAACAGGAAAATTTTTGTAAGAAGAAAACAGATATTTAATATTAGATTAGAAATTATTAATTACATCAACCAATCTCTCTCTCTCTCTCTCTCTCTCTCTCACACACACACACACGCACACACACAAATAATAAAAAATGACCCAACTCGGATTGATGAAACATAAAAGACTGTGTCGACTTAAAAAAATGCACAACGTGCATCTGGGGCAAAATGAGGACTGCAGGCTGGGAGACAGCATTTCAGATAGCTCTGAGAAACTGCTCCGAAGAGCCAGCAGGGGAGGTCAGTATATATGTGATTTTGGTGAAGAGGGAGTATATGCAATCAAGCACGTATTTTTGGCAGAAGTTTCTGCTAGTTTCGTGAAGGTTACTGCTAGTCACGAGGAGCAGTCGTCACCATGAAGGATTTTAGTGCTTTTCTAGATATGAGGAGATGCAAGAATTGGGTTCATAAAACTAGCTCCTGAAAATATCCAACTATCTGAAGACCTGTTCAGCCAGTTTTTCCCAGAGGACAGAGTGCCTCATTTCTGCTCTCCACCTGAACTCCTTTCAGCGGGGGTGTTGAAAGTCAGCAGCTGTAGCGGCTCATGATTTAATCTTTGTAGAGGTAGATGTCAAGTGCCAATGGAAAATGCCAATTTGTAGTTGACAATTGCTTGAGAATGGTTTTAATGTTTTCTTTGCTAATGTATAAATTTTATCTATCCCATCTGCTCTATCTATTTCATTGTATAATTTGGTAGGGACTAATTTACTGTCCTATGATTTCAAAAGCAACCTTTTATAAAAGGACACAATTAATGAATCAATTAAACAAGTTATGACACAATGTCTTTTGTTTTTAATTGTGGAAGAAATAAGTTATTCATCACTATTCATAGGAATAAATACAGTAAAAATTATAAGGCATTTTGGTAAGATTAACTATAATTGATTTGATTAATTTCACTGACTTATCACATACACTGTAGAAATTACAAACACTTTGAGTTGTTAAAATGAGAAAAAACACGGTGGTATGTGCCTATATGTACTTGTGTCATATACGACTACATATGTAAATATATATATGCATAAATATATTTTATCTGTTTGTATTATTAACTCAGACTGAATTTTAAAATATTTGGAGGGTGTTTTCACAGTTTCCAATATTTAATTGAAGATTGATTTATGAAGAACTTTAGTTTTTCCCATCATAGTAGGTACTGTAATATAAAAAACAAAACTAAACAAATACAATTCTTGGTATTTCTTTTTCTGTTAGATTGTTCTATGCATATTTTGCTTTTATTGCCTTTTTGCTTTCATTTTTTGTTAATCCTGTTTACTTGATGATGAAAATTTGATTTTCATCAGGTAGTCATATAAGTCTTTGAAGGCTTGTTCTTGATTATTTCTCTCTCACAGATATTGTAGTGTATTAATTTTACTGTTTGTTTTTCATCTTGAAATGGATTTATCCTTTATCAGTTTATGGAGACAGCATCATAATATGTGAGCAATCTCCCGGTAGGAGATTGCTGTTACATGGGACTCCCAGCATCCTGACCAACCTTTTCCCCTCTCTTGCTTGTTTAATTTTATAGCAAGAAAAGAAACTGTTAGGCTGCCTTCCCAGTCTGTGTTGCAGTGTAGGAAGTATAAACTGGGGTAGATTTAGAGTTTCCCAAAGAGTGACTTGAACTCCATTGTTATTTCAGTAAGTCTACTGACTAAGCATATAATGGAAAAATGTTGTGTCTGAAAAGAAAGAAATGAGCCTTGTTTCCTGTCATTCACACCAATTTCTCACATATATAAAACAAAAATGACTGGTGAGTTGGCACATTCATCAAACAATTAGTTTATATCAATGAAAACTATAAAAACTAAGTATTTAAATCAAATATTTCACACTGCTTAGATAAGGAAGTGAGAGAAGAAGTTACTGAACTATTTAATTATTGGAGTTTCTTCTCCTAAATTAAAGAAATTTTATACTTTCAAACTCAGCTCACACACTTACACATATATATGTATGCACACACACAAACCCTCACTCTTATGCACACATCAAATATATGTCATTAATAATGAGTAATTTTACTCACTTGTCCCACTGAACCTACAAGAAAACAAAAAGACTTGCTCTTAAGATATCCCCGAGGCTTGGTAGGAAAAGGCTGCTACTTTATCTGTCTACAGTTGAAGACATCTAACCACCAAAATATTGCTTCATTTTAAAACCACAGTTTAGGTTTACTTCTTAAAGATACAGACATTACAAGAAATTCAACAATAAATAATGTCTTGTCATACTTCCTGAATTATCTCTGTTTTGCCAGAACTGCTAAATTAGTGCCTCAGTTATACTACACTATTATGAAAATGACCCCCAAATTACTTGGTGCTCTTATTTCAATATTTTCTCATTTATTCAAGTGACAATTTTGTTTTTGATCCTAGGGACATAATTTAAAGGTATTTTTATGTTCTGTGTGGTACAACCTATCATTACATAGATACAATTATGTAAATAAAATGCAGTCTAGGAATTACAGATCAATCCTCTTATTCTGCTTTGGAAAAACAAAATCTTTGACCATGCCAATAATGAAAGAGCAATCCATTAGTGGACCAGAGATATCAATGGATTTCTGGAAAACTGCAAGTAAGTAGACAGATATATATACTGACAGATAAAGGAAACAGAAAAAGGGACACCTGGAGAAAACTGCCAAGGTCAGTGCCAATTGTCTAGGATGAGTCCCAGGGAGTAGGAGTCCCCTACAACCTGGAAGGATGTAGGGAGAATCGAAATTAGCTGTGACAATGCAGTTAAAATACTGGAACATCGGGTTTCCCTGGTGGCGCGGTGGTTGAGAGTTCGCCTGCCGATGCAGGGGACACGGGTTCGTGTCCCGGTCCGGGAAGATCCCACATGCCGCGGAGCGGCTGGGCCCGTGAGCCATGGCCGCTGAGCCTGCGCGTCCGGAGCCTGTGCTCCGCAACGGGAGAGGCCACAACAGTGAGAGGCCCGCGTACCGCAACAACAACAACAAAAATACTGGAACATCAAGAAAACAGCTGGAGAATACAACATGTTTAGCAACTGCCTAAAACATTCCAGTAGGAACTGGGAGAAACAGGGAAAGGAAGAAAATAAGACAGGAAAAAAAGAAAGTAAAACATTTTCCTGGGCCAAACGAAGGACACATCTTCAGACTGAAACACTTTCTACAGAGTAGTATCCACAATAAACGAAAAACAGCCAGCACCCTGATCCACCCTAGTGAATGTGTAGAAGTCAGTTCATTAAAAAAGAAGAGGTCCATCCACCTCACTACAAATAACTCAATTTCCTTTCTTTTTATGGCTAATATTCCATTGTATATATGTGCCACATCTTCTTTATCCATTCATCTGTCGATGGACATTTAGGTTGGTTCCATGTCCTGGCTATTGTGAATAGTGCTGCAGTGAACATTGTGGTACATGTCTCTTTTTGAATTACGGTTTTCTCAGGGTATATGTCTGTCATACAGAGTGAAGTAAGTCAGAAAGAGAAAAACAAGTACCGTATGCTACACGCATAAATATGGAATCTAAAAAAAAAAATGGTACTGATGAACCTAGTTGCAGGGCAGGAAAGACGTAGACGTACAGCATGGACTTGAGGGCACAAGGTGGGAGGGGGAAGCTGGGGCGAAGTGAGAGTAGCATCGACATATATACACTACCAAATGTAAAATCGTTAGCTAGTAGAAAGCAGCCACATAGCACAGGGAGATCAGCTCCGTGTTTTGCGATGACCTAGAGGGATGGGATATGGAGGATGGTAAGAGGCTCAAGAGGCTCAAGAGGGAGGGGATATGGGGACATGTGTATGCATGTGGCTGATTCACTTTGTTGTACAACAGAAACTAACACAGTATTGTGAAGCAATTATACTCCAATAAAGATCTATTTAGAAAAAACAAAACACAAAAGATAATAAAGGACAAAAAAAAAAAAGGAGCAGAAGAGAAGATTACCTAATAAATGAAATAAGATTGGTTTGACACTTTGGATTCGCAAGGTACAAAAAGACAAGAAAACTATGTCTCAGAGTTCTGAGGAAAGAAGATTCTAAATTAGGGATTCTATAGCTATCCAAACAGTAATCTAATATGAATTCAAAATAAATAGTAAAAGAAAGAAGCTATTCAAGAAATATGTTCTTAAACATCTGAAGAGTAAGAAAATAAAGGTGGATTTTCTTAGAATATTCTCAATAAAACAAAAATGGGATATATATAACAATACAACAAGGACAAGAGGTTCTGTAGTGGAAACATTCTAGTCATACAACTGAAGAATCTCCAATTTGTAAGTTGCAGTACAAAGTTTTTTTAATAATCTTTGTTCTACTAGATGTATAAAATATAGAGACTTCACTTGTCCCAAATACTTGAAACATACTTTCAAGTAGTACAGATTTGGTGACATATTATTACATTTCCTTTGCTTGAGTTCAATCATAAAAATATTGGCACAGTCATAGCTTAAATACTGTTAATAAATGTTCAGCACTTAGAGTGATCAATATTAGCCTAACATTGAAAAGAATTATTGTACAGAAACAGAATATAATAAAAATTGGTTAGATAATTGACAGAAATCAGTGGATTTGTTGATACTGTATTTATTGATAGAATGATAGAGTTAAATGTTATCACCTTAAGTTAATTTACATAACAACAGGAATACATAAAAATAATAACCATGCTGAGAGGTCCTAGCTAGGCTACATATTCTTCATAACACCAATCACAGCAATATTAGAAGGAACCCCACTGAAATTGTCTAAATTACTAAGATAAGTTTTCCCATTTCCTCAACATTGCCATCTGCTATAGACTGAATGTTTGTGAATCCCTCAAATATAAATGTTGAAACCTAATCTCCAGTGTGATAGCATTTGGAAGTGGGGGCCTTAGGAAATGAATAGGTCATGAGGGTGGACTAATCATGCATGAGATTAGTGCCTTTATAAAAGAGCACCAGAGAGCTTTCTTACCCCTTCTGTCATATGAGGACACAGTGAGAAGACAGCTGTCTGTGAACCAGAAAGTGAACCTTCACCAGATACCAAATCTGACTTATTTGGCCTTCCAAGCTTCCAGAACTGTAAGAGATAATGTTTGCTGTTTAAGCTTCTCAGTCTGTGGTAGTTTGCTATAGAAGTCTGAATGGACTAAGACAGTTATTAAACCTATACTTCAGTTATTACAATGTGTCCGGTACACAGCCTATTAGTTCTTTGTGATTTCTGCCTGACAATCCCAGGGGAGAAGAAGCAGAAAACGCAATATCTTGATAAGTAGAGCTATGTACTACTTAAATAAGGATTTTTCTCTTCTTTTTATAAATCTGCTTTTTCTTTATCCAACAACATTATTGATTGTCTAACATGAGTCAGGTACTATGTTGAAGGATATTTTATTTTATTTATTCTTACTCATAGTTTTTTTTTCTTTTTGATAAGTACTCGCTGACATTGATAATAGAACTTGACCAATGTGCAAAAAAATTTCTACATATATAAACGCCTCACAAAAGGGAACACTCCTTATTAAATAAGTGTATTCTTAAACAGATGAAGACATATAAATGCATCTATTATATAGAACTGATTAGACAATGTAATTACTTATATCATTGATAAAATACTGTTAATTGGGTCTATAAATTAGCCTTCATTTATTCATGCATTCAATAACTGTTTAATGATTTCAAATACTTGTCAGGTGTCTAAGTTCTAAATATGGAATGGCAAAAAAATAAAACAAAAGACCATGGCCTCAGAGTGCTTACAATCTAACATAAGTTATAAGAAATATCAGGCATTTAGAAGGAAATAATTATATATTTAGGAGATTCAAAAAGCTATAAACAATGCCATACTACTTTAGCTCAATGTATTACTTTTCAAATTTAAGCTGAAATTAAGATCTAAAAAAAGTTTTAAAAATAAATTAAGCAGCAGTTTACATTTGATTACTAGATGATTAACATATCACAGTCTTCCTGTATTTCTCTCTTTCACCGCTATCATGTCTAAACATGTTCAAAGCACACCAATCAGAGATTTCTTTTCTGATGTTAATATAATGGAAAACATGTCAAAAGAGAAGAAGAAAAACCACTGTTTAAAACATATTTCCCTCAATTACTTTTATGTCAACTGAACAAGTAAGGAAAATGTTAAATGTAAACTTAGAAAAATCATGAGCAGGTGAAACCAAAATATATTACAAAGCTCAATAATATAAAACTGATATCCAAGATGCTGCTTTTGCCAATAGCACTATCATCTAGAAAATGAGACGATTTGGCAAAATAGAGTCCCTATAACATAATAACTGAGATCAGTAAGTTCACTTTCAAAGGAGGAATTACTGTGCATTCAACTGTGGTTTCTTTGTGTCTCCATGAATGGGAGGCTGTCAGGCTGCTTCTGTGTAACTACCATTCTACCCATTTTACCTTTGAATTGTTTATGCTCTTAAAATTAATTTCCAATCAAAGGAATAAAAATATAGTATTATTTCATAATTAAATAATTATTTTAAAATATATATGACTCACCAATGCTGATACAGTAAATCTGGAGAGAGTAAACATTTTGTAGTCATTTGATAACCATTCAATAAGCAATGTTCTTATTTTACATTGTCATAAGTAGTCTATGTGAAAAATTATTAGAAATGATGAGTTATGACTTCAAATTCAAAAGCATCACTACTTTACTGTCACAACTTGGTTCTGCTTCTGAACAGACTAAAATAATTTTTTCAGTTTAGAAACTTTGTGTGATTTTAAATATATTCTAATAATCCTCCCTTGAGCAATAGACTTTAGCAGCACTTCTTTTACTATATTTTCCTTAAAAGGCAGTTGCCTTTAGAAATTTAGAAGGATTTAATCAGTTTTATAATACCCCAGTTTCCACAAATTCAAGAAAACTAAAACAGTGAAAAACTTTTCAACCAGATTTCTTTATTTTTTATTTATTTGTTTGTTTGTTTATTTATGCCTGCATTGGGTCTTCATTGCTGTGCGTGGGCCTTCTCTAGTTGTGGCGAGCGGGAGCTACTCTTTGTTGCAGTGCGCAGGCTTCTCATTGCAGTGGTTTCTCTTGTGGAGCATGGGCTCTAGGCACGCGGGTTTCAGTAGTTGTGGCTCGTGGGCTCAGTAGTTGTGGCTCGTGGGCTTAGTTGCTCCGTGGCATGTGGGATCTTCCCAGACCAGGGCTCAAACCCGTGTCCCCTGCATTGGCAGGTGGATTCTTAACCACTGCACCACCAGGGAAGTCCCCAACCAGATTTCTTAAATTAGTTTGGTACAGCCTACAGTTTGTGGCTCTGCTGATTTCCAAGAAGATATAGTCAAAGTTTGAGAAAATCTACATCATAAGCAAAATTATTTCAGATATGCCAAAAAGTGCTCCAAAACCGAAAGAGGGGTCTGAACATGGAGAAATTAATGTCAAAGATTACCTTTATGTAAACAAACACGCAATGAACTGAATGAGAGCAATTCCAATCTAAAGTGATCTTCCACATGTAAGAAGAGAACATACTTTTCACTTAACAGTCGATAAATATTTCTCATGTGACTACGATAACCAGGTGCTATTTGTAGAGCTATATTTATAAGGAACCAAACCCAATCAAACAAAGTAAATCCCTAACCCTAAATTTTGCATGCCAGTTTCAGGTGGTGGGGGCTGGCAGGAGAGAGATAAAAAGTAAAATTTATTAGTTAGTAAACTATGTAGAATAATAGATTGTGATGGGTACTAAGGAAAAATAAACAAGCTAGCATAGAGATAGGATATGTTGATGAAGGGTTGGCAGCTTTAAAGAGAGTCTACAGAGAAGTCTTTAGGAAGAAGTTGCCACCAAAGGAATGAAAATATCTGAGGAGATGCGTGAACAAGACCATGTAGATTTCTAGGGGAAAATTCTTGCAGACGATGAGACCAATTTGAAGCTATTGGAGGATTTGGGGCAGAGCAGTAACATAATTAAGTTACATCAGTACAGAAGCAAGAATGACAAATTGCTTGTGGACAAAAGATGGATAATGGAACAAATAGGAAGATACTGCAAAAATTCAAGTGAAAGGGAATATTGTGACCTTAGGGTGCCAGAGGTGGAGATGGTAAGAAGGTTTCTCAGTCTGGGTATTTTTTTAAACATGAGGTGGAGAGAACTGGCTGTTGTGTATGAGAGAAAGAATACAGTCAAGTCAGATTCTCAGAACCAAAGACTAAATAACTAGAAGAGTAACAGAAATGGGTAAAACTTGTTGGAGTACTTTTTTGTGAAAGATGAGAGCTCAGTTTGGGACAAGTTAAGTTTAAGATCTCTATGAATCCTCCCAGTGAAGATTCTGAGTCAGCCACTGGGTATATGAGACCAGAAACGTTAGAAGAGGTCTGGAGACAGACACACATTTAGGAGTTATTAGCACATAAAGAGCTTATGGGGTGTAAAGCCGTGAGATTTGAAGACATCATGAAAGGATTTACTGTAAAATAAAATCACAGAGATACACTGGCTAGACACTGAGGCAACATAACGTTAAGAGGTCTGGGATAGGGGGAAACAACAATGGACCGAGAGTGAGCTGTCAGGAACTTGGAGGCAAGTGAAGAGCCTATGGTATCCTAGGAATAAAGAAAGTAGCTCAGGGAAAAGGGGGATCATCAACTGTTCAGTGCTTTTTCTCAGTCAAGTAAAATAAACCAGGAGAAATAGCCACAGGCGACCTTGACAAAAGTAGTTTCCCTGGAGCTGCGGCTAAGATAGCTTGCCTGGTACATGTGAAAATGGAAAGATAGAAAATGGAGACAGTGATTACAGCAACTCTTTCAAAGGATTTTTCTACAAAGGCAAGGGGAAAAAATGATGCAATATCTAAAAAGAAAAGCAGGATTCAGAGACTTTATTTTTGCCCAAGATGACAGCATACTGGTATATTTATGAAGAAGTTCTAATAAAACAAGAACAAACACACATCAATGAGGCAGGAAAAGAGGAAAGAAAGGGGAGGTTTTGGCTTGACTTCAGACATATCTCTCTAGAGGTGGAAGAAAAAGGGATTTGACAAAATTTGAAGGACAGATATATCATTCATATTAAGAGAAGAAAAGGCATATTCTATAAAAATGTATGTATGCAGCTGGGTGAAAAACTTGCCGTGGCACTTGTGGAAATTCTCTTCCTATTATTTTGAATTTTTCAGTAAAATGAGGAACAAGGTCATCAGCAAGTATGGACAGGGGAAAATGTGTTGGAGACGTCGGGGGAGAGGAGAAGGCAATAAAGAGTCACAGGGAGAGGAAAGTTATTGGCTTGAGGAGTATGATTTCCACGTAGCATTAAGGAGCCAATTGAGGCTGTTGGTTGTAGATTTAACATAAAATTTCTCAGCATTACTGTGTGTTTTTTCCAGTATCATTTAGCTGGGAAATCATATGCGTGGAGTAGACAGAGCTGCGGATTTGCCAAAGGCTCTGGTTTAGCTAAGTAACCCAGAACTTTAAAGGTCTCCTCTCTCTCTGATTTCTTTTCTCACCTAGTTTGGAAAAAATGTATCTAATTTACTAGTAGGAAAGCTGACATTTGACCAAAGATCTTTCAAACTTACTGTTTATGCCCTGAGTTATCTCTTGACATAGGCTTAAAGGTTAAAAAAATTAGACTTTTACCTTAAAAAAAAAATTCTTATTTTAGAAGAGTTTCAGATTTACAGAAAAGTTGTAAACATACTATAGAGAATTCCCATACAGTCCACATTACACAACTAATAAACCGATATTTATACATTTTTATCAACTGAACAGATTTCTTTAGTTTTGACCAAATGTACTTTTTCTATTCCAGGATCCCATCAAGGAAAATACACTGTATTTAGCAGTATTTCCTTAGGCTCCTTTCGGTGGGACAGCTTTAGATCTTCCTCGTTTTGATGACCTTTTCAGTTTTAAGGAGTGCTGGTCAGACATTGTAGGCTGTCCCTCAGTTGAGATTTTTCTGATTTGTTCTAATCGCTACACCAGGGTTATGTGTTTTAGGATGGAGACCACGGAGCTAAAGTGCCGTTTTCATCACATCACGTCACGGGTACATACTATCAACAAGACATCTCTGTGGATCTTAGTCTTGCTCATCTGGGTGAGTAGTGTTTATTAGGTTTCTTCACTGTCAAGTTTCCCTTTTTTCTTTCTCTCCACCTGCAATCTTTGGAAGGAAGGCACTATGCCCAGCCCTTACTTAAGGAGTGGGGAATTATGTTCACCCTCCTTGAGGTCAGAGTATCTATATAAATTTCCTACTGCATAGATTTATCTTTTCATTTATTTATTCAACCATTAACCGATTTATATTAGTATGGACTCAGATATCTATTTACTAGTTAGGGTTATAATAGAACACTGCACTATTGATTTTGTGCTCACAATGCCCCAGCTTTGACCATTGGGAGCACTCTCAATTGGTTCCTATGTCCCTTTGATATACGCCCATCATTGTGGGTTTTTTAAATTTTTGTTGCATTTTGCTCTTTTGAGCACTTTCTCACTTTCTGACACTATAAAATACTCCAAGCTCATCTTCTACATTCCCCATTCCACCCCTGAATTTAGCCATTTCTTCAAGGAACTTCGAAAATCCAGACATTTTAAATTCAAAAAGATTTAAAAAAAATTTTTCTGGCCTAATAGTCTTCTCTATGTTAATTGATGCCTTGCTTTCTACATGAAATCACAATGAAACAGAACTGGAGATTACAATATTTAAAAAGTATAATCTCAACACCTCCAGTAAGGGAAATGGTAGGAATGGCCTGCATTTATATAGACCCTCATAAGCCATTATTAGAAGTGCCTTCCAATTAGTAGCTCATTAAATCTTGACAAAAGCTCTATAAGGTAGCGTGATGTGCCCTCTGTTAAATGTCCCATATAATTCTTACAACATAAATTCTTACAAAATTAACTCAAGTAAGGTAGTTAATTATTCTTGTCCCCATTTGGCAAATAAGAAAACTGAATCTAAAGCTTACATGTATATTTATTCCAGGATAGAAATCTAAGATTTGAATCCAGATTTGTCAGATTCTCAAATACAAATTGTTAATTACTAGAAAAATTCTCTTGGTTATATTGGTGCTAGGGGAAAAAAATCAAGTCCTCTTCACTATTTCTACTTCAAAATAACAAAATTGGATATTAATATATAAATGTTCTTCTAAGTTGAAAATGGTGTGGTTCAATGATTTCCCCAGTTTCTCTGGTTACGTTATGCCTTTGTCTCTATATTCTTTTTGCATCCTCTATAGATGTCTAGCAAAGGACTTACCACATCGAACCAAATTATTTCTTTACACGTCTCTACATGTTTTATTTACCTATATAGCCAAGTTCGATTCCTTCTATTATAAAGAAGGTAAAGATTTTATTTTAATACTTAAATAAATAAATGAGATATCACTGCTAATATTAGAGGTTTTCATAGCCAAATCATTCACCAAGTCATTTTAGAAAGTATTAAAGAGAATTAAATAAATTTACTTACATTCTCAGATTATGATAAAATCTATATTGTCTTAAAACTAGACATTTTAACAATCTGAAATATCATAAAACAGGCAGAAATTTTTAGGAAAGCAAAAGACAACAGGTATTTCTCTAATTTTATTTATTAAAAATATTTATAAGCTACAATACTAAAGGGGGACACAAATGTTACTTTCGAAGCAACAGAAATTTACATAGAGTAATTGATTTGAGTTTCAATCCAATTTTACTAACATACATTTTCAATATAATTTATGACTGCTTCATTTTGAAATACTTATTGTAGTTTTAAAGGTAGATTGGTAAAGATCAGTCCAATTCTCTGTCTAACTTATCTAATGCCTGAGCTTTAATTAAGTTTATCCATCAAAGTCACATTTCACTTGGAGAAAGGATGTCAGACTACAGCAGTTAGCAATGAGGAAGGAAAGACTTTAAATTAACTAACAATAGTATCTTAGAACAAAAATGCAAGTCTATATTCATGGTCGACTTAGAACTTTAATTCAAATTTTTAAAAAACAGTTGAATGCTTAGTGATGTTCAAATATTAGTTAAAAGTATCACTATAAATTGAAGGCATATAACAGAAAGCTATTTAAGCCTAGGAAATGTATATGTCCTATCATGCCGTTTACAAGATTGTGTCAATAAGCAGATAAAAATTGTAAGTCAAGAGCTTGATACGTAGCTTATGCAAAATTCCGTATGTTTTGGTTTGCATATTTAACACGCTCACGGATGCTGGTATATCTCTCAATATAATCAGGATATAAAATTCTTTCCTTTGATAGTTTAGATAAAAGTAGCTTAAGAGAATGGAGGAATAGAAGGAAGAAAATTATATACATTACTTGTATTTTCTGGGTGATTGTTACTGTCCATGGCTGGTGCGTGTCATTTCCACAGGTCTAGGATGCATAGTTGAAACATATTTAATATAAGGCAGAATTCCTACATTAGCTGGATGACCCATGGAGCAAAAGCTGTTATGGTAGGAAAGGCCAAGGGAAGGCCGCTTCTCATCAAAATAGTAAACTAAAAGCAATGTTGCATCCCTAGAGGGATATCAGAGATCTGTGCCACCATCTAGGGCTTGACAAATGCAGGATGTTGATTACCCCTATATGCCCATCAACTTGCCTACCTGGCCTGTGCAGAAGACAGAAGTACTAGCAGAAGGGCAGTGGATTATCATAATTAACAATATGATTGTAGCTGCTGTTCTGTGTAATCTGGGTATGTGTCTGTCTGTGTGTATGTGCATGTCCATAACCTGCTACATAGCTCTTGATCTAGTCAAGCCATTTTTTCTGTATCTATTAATAAAGACCCTCTGAAATTGTCTTCTTTCAGCCAACAATATATCTTCATAGTCCTGCTTCAAGGCCATCTCACCTCTCCCACCTCCATACCCTGACCTAGTCTGCAAGGAGTTGATCACCTTTCCCTCCACAAGACATCACACTGCTCCATTACCTCGATGGTTTCATGCAAGTGGATCTGGTGAGTAAGAATCAGTACCTACTTTATACACCTTGGTGAGACATATGTGAGCCAACTGGTAGAAAATAATTCCCATAAAAATTCAGGCGCCTACCACATCAGCAAAATTTCTAGGGGTTCAGTGACCGGGCGTATGTCAATATAATCTAAGGTAAAAGAAAAGTTGCTACATCTGACCCTTATTAGAACTAAGAAAGAAGCACAAATGACGATTGCTCTTTTTTGGAATTTGTAGGCAACACATACCTCATGTGGGTGTGCTAATCTTAGCCAGTTACTGAGTAACCCAAAGGTTACAGGTCTGAGTGAGGCCCAAAACAAGAGAACAGTTTCAACAAGTCCAAAATGCCATAAAAGCTGATCTGCCCCTTGGGGGTTACAAGCGTAAGATCTCATGGTGCTCTAAATGTTGAGATAGGTGCACACAGGAATGTGTATGGCAGGCCCCCGTAGGTGAGTTAAACCACAGACCTATACGATTTGGATCAGGACTATGCCAGGCCCTACAGATGATAATTCTCCTTTTGAAAAACAGCTTGTGGCTCTCCCTTAGTCTCTAACACAGACCATGAGCTACAGAGCCACCAAGTAGCCATAAATTAATTTATGGTCCAGCCATAAACCTGTCATGCACAACGGCACTCCATCTTCAAATGGAATATGAGAGCAGGCTCAAGCAGGTCCTGTAGATACAGAGAAGTTTCGGGACTTAAGTGGCCCAAAAGCCCATGAGTCCTTTTTCTGTTCCGTTGCCTTCTTTCACAGACAACGCATATGGTCTCCTGGGCCGTTCCCTATGACCAGGCGTATGAGGAAGAAGACATTCATGTCTGATTTACAAATGGTTCTGTTATGTACGCTTTCACCACCTGAGTGAATGGCTATAAAACTACAGCTCCACTCTGCGATGACTGTAATGACCTAAAGGCCAGTAGTAAAGAGAAATCTTGCCAATGAACAGAACTTCAAGTGATGTAACTGAGTGTTCATTTTCCCTTGAAAATGGAGAGAGCTGGAGACGTAGACCTGATTCACGAACTGTCACTAATGTTCTGGCAGGATGATCAGGGACTTGGAAGGCACAGAGTTGGAAAATTGGATAATTAGAGACAAGTTAGTCTAGGGACTAGATATGGAAACAGACCTCTTCACATGGGCCCAGAATGTGAAAGTATGGGTCTCCCATGCAAACGCTCACTAAAGAGTGACCTTAGCAAATGAAGATCTTAAAAAGCAGGGGGAAAAGATGGATTGTTAGGTGGATTTCGGTCAGTCTCTCTCTCCAGCCCCCATGAATTCTCCAGTCAACGAATTCATGGACAAAGTGACAATGACAGAAGGAATGGAGCTTTCTGCAAGGGCTAAACAGAATGGACTGTGACCTACAAGTATGAATTTGGCTACAATTGCTGCTTAATGCCCAAACTGCCAACTGCAAAACCCCAGTGAGCACTCAATATGACACCATTCCCTTGGGGGATCTGCCAACTACCTGGTGGCATGTTGGTTTTCTTGGACCTCTTCTATCATGGAAGGGGTAATGCATTTTCTTATTGGAATAGATGATTTCTGTGGTTATGAATTTGTCTTTCCTGCCTGCAATGCTTCTGCCAAAAAAACACAATATATAAATGTCTTACTCATCCTCATGTTATTTCACACAGCACTACTTTTTTTTTGCGGTACGTGGGCTTCTCACTGTTGTGGTCTCTCCCGTTGCGGAGCACAGGCTCCGGACGTGCAGGCTCGGCGGCCATGGCTCACGGGTCCAGCCGCTCCGCGGCATGTGGGATCTTCCCAGACCTGGGCACGAACCCGTGTCCCCTGTATCGGCAGGCGGACTCTCAGCCACTGCGCCACCAGGGAAGCCCAACACAGCACTACTTTTAACCAAGGATTCATTTTATGACAAATTAGATGTACCAATGAGCCAAGCTCATGGAATTCACCATGTTACCTGTCACTTTTAAGCATATGGGCTGATAGAAAGATAGAATGGCCTTTCAATAATACAGTTACAATCCCAGTTGGGTAGCCATAACCTGCAGTGTTCATTAATGTCTTTCAGGATGAAGTAATTGCTCTATGTTGGTAACCTATATATGGTACTGTTTCTCTCAAAGCCAGGTTTGTGATTATAGGACTCAGGGATGGACACATACTAGCTTCTCTCACTATTACCCTTTGTGATCCACTAGTGAATTTTTGTTTCTAGTTCCTGTAATTGTGGGTTCTGATCATCCCAAGTTCTTAATTCCCAAAGAATGAATGTTTCTACTAGACAAAATAGAAGTGGTTTCATTACACTGGAAGTTGAGACTGTTACCTGCAAACACTGAAATTCTTATGTCAGCGAATCAGCAGGCCAGGAAGGGGGTTTGAATCCTAATATCAAGGCTGGAGGGAATTAATCCCATTTATCAAGGGGAAATTGGGTTGTCAACTCACAATGAGTGTAAAGAGAATGTCTGGATTGAAAGAGAATCCCAGGAGAATGTCTTTGTACTCCCATGCTCTACGATAAAGCCAACAGAAACTACAATAAACTTAATACAGGCAGAACTACAAATGGCCTAGGGAATGGTTGCCAGATTTAGCAAATAACAAGGTTTCCAGTTAAAACTGAATTTCAGATAAATAACTTTCTTTTTAAGTTTAAAGGTGTCTCATGCAATATTTAACAAATATTTATAACAAAAATACTTAATTACTTAACAAAAATTCAAATTTAATTGGCTGTCCTTACTATATCTGAGAATCTTAGCCTAGATCCTTCAGGTAAGTCCACAGGCAAGGAAACACAGCCAGTCTGGTATTTGCTGAGTTCAAAGGGAAGTGGGATGCCTAACAGAAAAAAGTAGTTCTTCTGTCGTGAAGGGATAGCCAACTTTTCTCACTGGGTTTGCTATATGACCACCTGCAGAAATGACCTGAAAGATTGCAGAAACTAAAATTGTAATAATTATGAGTATTTTTTCCTTATTTTGATGTGAATATATTTCAGTATGTATTAATCAAATGTTTCCATTTTTTTCCTTTCTATTAGCAAGTTCCTTACCACTAACATAAGATGAATTAATAGTGGTTAGCCTTGTACAATATTTCAATATTAATGTTACAAAATACCAAAGTTGAATGAAGATGGATTAAGTGACTTCATATGTTCTTTAAATGGAGGTTGGCATGTTTTTGGCTGTACATGGGTTATGTGTCATGTAAGGTAAAATTAGCCACTGTCTTTATTTGGAAGTTAACCATGATTAAAATTTTTAGAAAGAGATGTGAGCATATGAACTTTGGTGGCTCTGTACTGTGTCAATTTAGCTAAGTTGCAAGTAGTTTTTGAAAAATTACCTTCCCTGTATTGTTCCAGAGTTGTTCACCAGAGAAATGTGCATGAGAATGGAAAGGGAGAAATGAAGGAGTAGTCATTTTTCTGTTCTGAAGTTGGGTAAAGGGTGGGCACTGCTACAAGCTCACACTATTGTATCTGACGTGCTGGCTCACCTTCTTGACTCTGGATGGTGGTCCAGCCCACAGCTCCTTCTGTACATTAACATACACATAATTTGCAATGAGTCTGTGGTTTACGTTTTTCTCAAGATACTGAGTGCGACAGCTGAAGGTTAAATCCTATCTATGACTCTGTAGACTAACTGTTCCTTCCAAAAGCACTTCTCTCCGTTACCACCTTCTTCACCAACTATTTCTCACAGCACATCAAGAGAAATTAGAGGGCAGTGGCTCCTCAAGACATGCAGATCTGTACTCCCCAATTCCCATGATTACTCCAAGCTTCTACGTATGAGTCTGCTTTATATTGATAGTTTCTACAGATCCGGATAGCAGTGACTCCAAACTGTTCCTTACCATTCACTCTTTGGTTTTCAAAGCATGTCTTAATGTTGAGCTGCCAACTGAAAGCAAACATCTTAAAACTACTTCCTTTGTAAAACTACTTTCTTTGATGACATAATTTTATTTACCTTTTGAGTGACAGAAGCATGCTCCATGACACACATGTGACAAGACACGATGCCTGAAGTGTAACTCCCCTTCTCACTGCCCACATTAATGTTGTCACCTTTATCTTCCCAGCTCTACCTCTGAGGAGCAGATTGATATGTACAACCCATGGTTTAATTTATGATGATTATCAATTGTCTTTGATTGACATCCAAGGCTCTTCCAGTATCTCTTGCTTTAACTGTATGGTTATTCTGCTAACCTAGAAAGATTAACTATAACTTTCAAATAAAAATATTTCTGTACACAGAAGATTATCAGTCCCAATGTTCACTGCCTCTCATGCTGTTTTGTATCCATCATCCCTTAGTAGATAGCTCAGCACTGAATATCCTTGAATGTTCTGGAATCATCCAAGGCTATGGCTGTATCTTTGCTTTTTTAAAATTATAGGTGGCAAGAACTATACTGTTAGACTGCTATAAAGGTGAATTAACAAATTAACAAATTTAACAAATTTGTTAAATTTAACAAAATAAACAAATTAACAAATTAACAAATCTGGTTCTAGCTGGCTCAGGAGATAGTACCCTAGTTACTTTTTTTTTTAATGAAACTCAACACTTGAAGCCAATCAAATGAGTAAGATGTTCCTACCATTTTTGGAGTAATAGAATAATGTTTTTAAATTGGTATTTTCATCATTTTTTAATTTTCTCAATTAATTCCTGAGACATATTTTTAAATGGCATACATTACTGCATGTAAAAAAAGACATCTCAAAGCATAGAGGGTGCTCTGCTTTCTTCTTACAGATAAGCCTGTAGCAGTCCTTTCAGATTTCAATATAGATGCTCCATTCCTGTCAACATGGCAGTATCATATTTTAAATAAAATATACAACTGTTTCTTGGAATTTTCTTTCTTATCTTTGTCTTCCCCATCCCCCAGTCAAAAAATTCACTCAAACAACTGATAATTCTTTTTTTTTTTTTTGCAGTACGCGGGCCTCTCGCTGCTGTGGCCTCTCCCGTTGCGGAGCACAGGCTCTGGACGCGCAGGCTCAGCGGCCATGGCTCACGGGCCCAGTCGCTCCGCGGCATGTGGGATCTTCCTGGACTGGGGCACGAACTCTCAACCACTGCGCCACCAGGGAAGCCCAACAACTGATAATTCTTGGCTAATTGCCTCAAGGGAAGAATTTAGCAATTGTAAAAGCAAATAGCCTGTCAGGAAGATGATTAATGTACTAAGATGTGTTCGCCACGTGTAACAGAGACACAGCTTAGGAGATCAACTAAAACAGAAGCCTATTCCTTTTTCACAAGGAAGTGCAGGCTCATATTGTTCTGCCTTTCAAAAGCATTGGGGTTCAAGATCCTTCTATCTTACTGTATGGCATCCTTTATGATTTCTCAGACAGATGACCACCACAGCTGTCAATGAGCATGCAGGAAGGAGAAGAGGGAAATGAGGAGAAATCAGTGATTTACTTTAAGGCAAAACAAGGAGGTTAAACACGTTACTTTTTCTCCT
Source organism: Pseudorca crassidens (assembly GCF_039906515.1). NCBI lineage: Eukaryota > Metazoa > Chordata > Mammalia > Artiodactyla > Delphinidae > Pseudorca > Pseudorca crassidens. Next base: position 12,006,324 of record NC_090299.1, read on the forward strand.
ATTTCATTGAAACAAAACAATGAGTATGCTTGACCAAATTCTGAAAGTGCAAAATCACTGTCAGTAACAAAATAGTTCAGAAAGGACAATTGTCATTTTCAGGAAAACGTTTTGATAAGGAGCCTGAGGTCGAAGGTAACTGGCTTTCGAGGATGGAGTAGCAAGAGAAGAGACTACAAAGAAATAATTACATCAATGGGCATTGCCAGAGAAAAGGGATTTAGGGATGGAGAGAACAGGAAAGCTGAAAGAGGTTCACTGAGCCACAAACAAGATAAAAAGGATTTTTTTTAACACAAGAATATCAAATATTCAACATGAGAGAGCTTGTGTTACTGTTACAGTGCATTGCTCCTAACTCCACACCACAACCGCGTTGACGCTGTAGATAAAGCAATAGCTGCCCGATGCAGGAGTGGAGAAAAGAATGTAGGAAGAGCAAGAAGTGATTGAAAAAACAGGACAGTGTGAGGAATTTATACAATTTCTAGGAAGGACTTTAGGCTTTTCCACAGAAATGGGCATGGAATAGGAATTCAAGTCTATCTTAACCTAGATCTTACCAGGTAGGTAAACCCAGCTGATATGTGATGTATACAATCTTAAGAGACTTTCAGAGGGGAGAGGGGCCTGGTAACTGTGTTGGCAAGCGGCGTAAGGAGGAAGAAAAAGGAGTTACTTCATTCTAGTTCCTCAGAAATCAACCAGGAATGTTACAATTTTTACTGATTTCACCAACCCAGTGAAACCAATAGATTACATAATAGAGAACAGAGTTTCAGAGCTGTTAAGTGCATTAAGGACGGTTCACAGCAGAGCTAAGATTAGGATTTCAGGCCTGTGGTACTTGCTTAAGTGTCCTTTCCACAGTATAACGTCTCCTCAGGTCCTAAAGTCCTCCTAGGCGTACGGATTTCTTAACCAACACTTAGTTGTCTGTCCTTAAATTTTCTTTGCTCAAAATCTCCTGTCCTCAGATTTTCAAAGTAAAGTAGCTAATCAATTATTAGTTAATAACTATACTAATGACTTTATTTTTCATAAAATATATAAATTATCCACATATTCTAAATATAAATTATATATATACACACACGCTCTCCTTCAGCTAACCATCCCTCACTCATTCATTCACTCATTCTTTAATTCAATCTATCACAAAGTATACCCTGAACACCAATTATATGTCTAAGCACTGTTCTAGATGCCAGAAAAAACAAGAGTGAACAAAACAAACGTACTCTATGGATGGTACATTTCTTTCGGGAACATCAAGCCATAAAGCCATTTTTCATAATCGGCATTTATTTGTTGGAAGCTTATCATTACTACAGGCATAGCATCTAACTTTTATTTCATACTTAACAGGTGTCAAGGACTATCTTCAGTGCTTTAATTCCTTAATTTGTTCTTCATTCTAACCTTTTCATATTGGTAGTTTTCCCAGTTTTACAAATGAAGGAATTGAGAGATAGGAGATTGAAATAACTTGCCCAAGGTTACACAGCAAATTTAGTGGCAGAGACAGGAATAAAATTCAGAGACCCTGGTTCCAACACATGCTTATCACCACTGTATGTGACCTCTGTCTACCTCCCTTGCAGAGATGAGAAATAGGGAAATATCAGAATACTTCCTACTAGAACCTTTCTTAATGCATGTAAAATGAGATCTGACTTTACTCTTAAAAATATAATTTTTATTTCTGTGTGTATACATATTTAATACCCACCATTTATACGTATATGTTTATAACACGAAATCATTAATACAACAGAATGTGAAGGATAGTGATCATTCAATATTCGCAGAAATAAGCAGAAGTGATGACATGAAAAGAAAGGAAAACACTCTTCTTTACTGCCAGTGAGGGCATTACTGCCTGCTTTATTGCAAAACGAACAGCCAGAGAACACCTGACTAGATTAGGCTAAAAGCACACACACTTCCATTCTTTCTAAAATGAAATATTTAGCAGTGAGATGAAACAAGTGACCATGAAAGGTGGAGTTGTGGACATAAAACTAGAAGATAGATTCTGCCAGAGCATTTCAAAGAACTGGAAAGGGATCTCACCTCCCGGTCTGCCAGTGCCAATGAAGGTGGAAGTGAGAGCTCCAGTAATCAATCTCAGTACACTGCAAACAGAAGAGCAATTAAAATTATAGTTTTTGTAGTCTGGACTGCAAGAGAAAAAGAAATTAGATGAATGTGTCATGAATGGCCTCCATATGCACCTGGTAACTCACTGTCCAGATGATAAATTTGACAAGATCAAAAATAAAACTGTTAAACTTTAAAGGTGATTTTCACCTAGATTGGGCATAGAGGTATACTATTTTCAACAATGCACTTAAATTTATTTATGGTCTCCCTATTCGGAATGAATGGGTATTTAAAAACTATCTTGCATAGGAGAGTTTCCAAAAAATTGTGAAATAATGGATGAATGAAAATAAGGAAGATATATTCTCTTCATGAGATACCAGAGAACTACGGGTATAATTTTCAGAACTAATTTCTAAATAAAAAAAGAATTTTAATGTATTTAGAGCATATACTTTTTTTTTTTTTTTTTTACTGCTATTTGACAAAATTAGAATATGATGGGAATGTCTGTCTGTGTGGATTTTCTATGAAAAAGGTCAGCAGATAAGCACAATGTGAACTCAGTCTTATGGGACTCCTGGGCATCAGAAGGTCAAAAATGGTCAAAATCCTCAATATCCCTCCAGGGTTTTCCATTTCAAGTTTTTGCCAAAAGTAAGTTAGAAACAAACTCCTCAATCGAGAGCCCCATTGTTTCCTTTAATTTCCTGTACTGGATGTGTAAGAGTCACAGATTAGCTGAGCAAAATGTGTGTACCACATTACAACTATCCATTCCTGTTCCAAAACCTCAAAGAAGAGGTTTGTTTCTTCCTTGCCGACTTTTGTCACTCTCCTCCTACCTCTCAGGACTGTGGCCCCTCAAATCTGAGGCAAAAATTAGGGGCAGAGAGTACCTAATCCATTCTCTCTGGCTGCTCTCTCTCAGACACAGTATTTTCAATTTGTCTCCTCTCTCACAGATACTTTAATAGCTTTCAATTAGGGGATAGACAAGAGTATACATAATTGAATAGAATGCACCACTAATAGATTTATAATTTTCTTTATTGAAAGTAACTTCCGGGCTTCCCTGGTGGCGCAGTGGTTGAGAATCTGCCTGCTAATCCAGGGGACACGGGTTCGAGCCCTGGTCTGGGAAGATCCCACATGCCGCGGAGCAACGAGGTCCGTGAGCCACAACTACTGAGCCTGCGCGTCTGGAGCCTGTTCTCTGCAACAAGAGAGGCCGCGATAGTGAGAGGCCCACACACCGCGATGAAGAGTGGCTCCTGCTCGCCGCAACTGGAGAAAGCCCTCGCACAGAAACGAAGACCCAACACAGCCAAAAATAAAAATAAATAAATTAAAAGAAGGCTCAACATTTAAAAAAAAAAACAGAAAGTAACTTCCATCTTTTCAGTCATAATTCCTGGATAAACTTTGCACTATTTTTTTTTTTAAAGAAACAAAGAACATTTTTATTTTAAAAAGCATTTTATGGTAACTTTTTTTTGTTAGTTTCTGCTTTATAACAAAGTGAATCAGTTATACATATACATATGTTCCCATATCTCTTCCCTCTTGCGTCTCCCTCCCTCCCACCCTCCCTATCCCACCCCTCTAGGTGGTCACAAAGCCCCGAGCTGATCTCTCTGTGCTATGCGGCTGCTTCCCACTAGCTATCTACTTTACGTTTGGTAGTGTATATATGTCCATGCCTCTCTCTCGCTTTGTCCCAGCTTACAATTCCTGGATAAATTTTGCACTATTGATGACCATCATCTCTCCCAAAGTCACGAAGGATGTGTGTCTGAGCTGAGTAGAGAAATAGGACCTATTATTTCCAACAACTTTCCTAAACCATCTCATCTAAACATTTTAGACTTTGCTCCCTCTCTCTCTGAAAAGTCAGAAGCCAATCAATGTTGGTGGTCATGGATCAGGTAGCAATTGACTGATTATTTAGTTTCAATTGGCCATAATGAATAAAAGTTAAAAGAAAACTGTTTCTCCTTTCCATGCTCTTTGAGAACACACTGAAGTAAATTAAGCTCAGGTTTGAAAATCAAAATGAATCAAGAAAGACGACAGATTTAAGGAGCTGTGAGAAAGGGCTCTGGAATGAAATATAAGACCTAGCCTCAGGTATCTGTACTCACTCAAAGAGTATTCAATTTATAAATTCCTTCCTGATTTAGGCTGCTTTCAAGGGTTAAAATGAAAAATTAAATCAATTATCCTTATCATTTTTTTTTTTCGGTATGCGGGCCTCTCACTGTTGTGGCCTCTCCCGTTGCGGAGCACAGGCTCCGGACGCGCAGGTTCAGCGGCCATGGCTCACGGGCCCAGCCACTCCGCGGCATGTGGGATCTTCCCGGACCGGGGCACGAACCCGCGTCCCCTGCATCGGCAGGCGGACTCTCAACCACTGCGCCACCAGGGAAGCCCTATCCTTATCTTTTCTAACTTTGAAGGATTTTAATGATTCTTTACAGATTTGCTTTCTATATTAGATTAATTGGAAAATTGCTCAAATGTCAGATTTCTTCAACATGTCTAAATATAATCTAAAAGTATAAAAATAATTCATTTTTTTAGTTGAGAGTTTCACCACAAAACTTGTACATTATTTAAAGCATGCTTCCTCATATGTACTCAAAAGTGATATGAGATTTAAATAAGGCATAGTAAGTCTGGAAACTATGTACATAATTTCTGATTATTTAATTTCAGAAAGAGCAACAAAATTTGGGCCCACCCTCCTTACCCCTTCATTCTAGGGTAGAAAGTACAGAATACTGGTTCATAGCATGGGGATATATTTTAAGTTAGCCTGTCTTTGTCACTTAAAAACTTTTGAGCCTCAAAACCTGTTTCCTCATAAGTAAAACAGGTCAAAATTTATCTTAATTATTTTTTGAGGCTTAAATGAGAAAATACCTATAGAGTGGTAAGTATGGTATTCTCATTAAGTGCTCATCAATTAACTGATTAAATAGGTATGAAACATACAAAAATAAATATAACAACTGAACAAAAGATCAAGTGTGAATGAAAGGAACTCAAATACCCTCAATTACAAAATACATTTTATCTTCATCATCTGAGCCCAAGAGACTCTATGTGCATGTGGGTGTGTCTGTGTGTGTGTGCGTGTGTATTCTCCACAACATAAAACTATCAATCCACCAACATGTTTCTATATTTGAATACAGGCATGCTTTGGTTTGCTTATAGCAAAGCATTTTCTATGTAAATGAATTGCTTCTTCTGAAGCCCCCGAATTCTTGTCAAATGTATAACTCATACAAAATAGCTAGAATTCAGCCAATAATAGCATATTATCTCACAGGTCCGCCCTTCATTAAGAACAATGCAGAACAGCATTAAAATGTGTGAAGAGTAATTTAAATTATGACTTTTTCGATGGAATAATAAGACTCTGTCATATTTATAGCAAGTACAGACTTAGTAACAACAACAAAATAACATTCATTTCTAAATCATTCCGTAGATGACAACAAAAGATTTTTTTCAGTAGTACTCAGAATTTAGGAAGTTGGAGGAAGAGTAGGAAGAAAGATTTGGAAAACTTACATACTCTCTTTTTAGAATGATAGTTTTGAAGAGATATAATTGAAGTCCTTATCTTTTTTACTTACATTGTTCCTAGAGCAAACCTAACTGCTTTCTAGCTTTCCAACTTGGATCCCTATTTTTGTAGCCTGGTGTTAATATTAAAAAGATTGCCCATATTTTGATACATTACAACAAATAAAGCCACTTGAAACCAAATAACATATTTCAGCATCTAAATTGTAGCTGAGAGTTATCATTCAGCATCTGCTGCATGAACTGAAATGTTCCTTTTTATAGCATTTCACCAAAATTTCTAGAAACCCTGAAGAACATTTAGAAGTATCGGAGGAAGGAACTCTAATCCTTTTCGAGCAGTTTGGGGATTCAAAGCGATGGTATGGGAAACAACATTCAAATGAATTGGAATTAATTTTCTTCTGCTGGAAGACTGCAGCTCATGCATTTTCTCAGGAAAAATTGCATTACATGTAAGTTGTACTTCCGACTGAGGTTTTTGTCTTTATTTTTGCTATTGAACAAACACTTAAAGGACAGACACAGCTACATATACTTTACAATAGTTCTCTGTGGCTTCTGGTCTGTCTTCCCAGCAGCCCTCTCTGATTCAACTTTCTTTCTTTTCTTTTTTTTTTAATTTTTATTTTTTTATTGAAGTATAGCACAGGGAATTCTACTTCACTTCGCTGTACAGTTGAAACTAATACAACATCGTAAAACAACTATACCCCAATAAAAAAATAAGATAAACAATTTTTTTAAATAAAAAATAAAATAGATGATTCAACTTTCTTATAGCCCCTTCTGTCTGATGTCAGGAGTAAGAATGTGAACTGGGCAAGGTTAGTAGCTGTCCTTCAATATTGTTCTATTAGACAAAACAGAAAATACTGTCTGTACTTTCTGGTCCTGGGATCCTATGGTTAGGATACCAGATTCATCTGTTCCTATCCATTCAACAAATATTGCTTGAGTGCATGCAGTGAACCAGGCACCATTCTAGGTACTGAGGATTGAGCAACTGCAGCCTTCAAAGAGCTTCTATCTCAGCCATGAGAGAAGGAAGAAAAAATGAAAATGGCCCCAAAGGAGAAACACTTTATTTGATTTTTGTGACCTAGCCTAAGTCTTCTAAAATTTGTATCCCATCTCCACATCTCTGTCACATATTTGATTTCAACTAGTTTGCATTGTGGTATCTTGTACCTGTAACCAAAATTTTCAAAAGGACAAATTGAAAAGTTCACTACTATTAGAGGTATCACAATATAAAGTTATATGAATATTGACATTTCTTCGCTCTTTTGTTCACTTTCTCAATTTATGTACCATAAGAAAATACACTACTTATGTTTCTTACTAAAATAAAAGTATTCATTTAGTAGCCCATGTTTAATTATTAGGAGAGCTTGAGAATTAAGCTGAATAAGTGATATTTGTTAGAACGGATGATGGGTGTAATCAGCCTCTGGATTTAATAAATCTGTTATCCAGAGGAAATTTTCTAAAATCACGGATATACATTTACATAAAATCAAGATAAGATTTTGATTACATATTCTAAACATTTAAAAGGTAGAACAATAAACTACATATAGAGTAGCTGAATCCTCATAGAAAATAATGACAAGGTCAAACTGTATTAAATAAAAAATATTAAAGTCCCTACGCTACATCAGGCACTCTGTGAGTTACTTTTAAGTGTTCATAATAACTTAAGAAAAAGTCACCTTCCCCAAGGACCTAACAATCTAGTTGGGGAGACCAGATTTGTACATGAAAAATGAACAAGTGAGGATTTAAAATAACAATTCAAGAACACAAATAACTTTCAAGAACACTGAAAGATGTTCCTATAAAAATGCAATTAATTACTAAATTAATTATAGAAATAAAGGGTTAGGTGTCTTAGAAACACTTTCTCACAAGTTTTTCTGTTATTTCCATACACCTTTTTCTCTCTGTGTACTATATAATTATTAAAGAAAACTTGCAACATTATTTAAAATGTAACATCTGCTTATCACTATTCTTGCCAGAGATCCATAGACTTGTGTATGTTTCCTCCATACATACTTATGATCTTTCCATATGTGTGTATGTAGCTTTTGCATATAGAAAGAGAGAATACCCATAAAGTTAATCTCTATTTTTAACTTATCACTTTAAACTTAAATATTGATGAATATTGGTTGAATATTGATAAACATCAGAGTGTTTAGTGTTGCTTGAGCAAACAGGTGAGGGTGTCTTCCATGCTTCTAACTGCTGAAAGCAAAATGAAGAGCAAGAGAAAGTCTGCTTTTGCTGAGTAGCCTGTGATTTGAGGATATGGTGAGAAATAGGATTAGGAAGCTCTGTTGGCCACGTTCTGGTGCAACGTGGGAGCCACGCTAAGAAGTTTGAGTTTTATCTCTAGAAAACAGAAAACCACTGAAGCTTAATTGAAACAAGAGGAGACCTGAAATAGTAATATTTTAGGACAAATAAGCATCCAAGGGAGATTCTCTAAAAGCAAGAAGTCTATAGGAAAACTATATAAGTAGTTATTTAAATAGAATTATGATATAATAAAGAGAAAACTAATAGAGCAGAAGTATATAAGAAATAAACAGGATAAACAAGCTATCCTAACAACTATACTTATTATCAGATGTCAACAAAAAGGATGTAAGAAAATTTCAACATTCAAATGGAACAAAATGATAAGAAAATAAATATACAAAGACATATTTATAATGATTTTTAAGTTGCATCAACCTACACATATATACATTTCATCTATGATTTTGTTTTCATCACAGATTTTGAAATTGAATTTATAGAAATCTTTCTTTTATCTAATTGCAAATAAATAACAATTTAAAAAATCTCATTGTGAACAAGAAGACAGTTCTTCACATAAAATAATGTGTCCACAATTCTATGACCTTTTACATTTTGTGTTTCATGTCAACATAATTAAAGTATTTGTTCTTTGTCTCAAAAAGACTTCCAGTGTTACATATGAGGTTAGTACCAAGTAGTTCAATATGCTGATTTATTTGCTGTATCTATTCCCTGGTATTGCAGAATTCCTTCTTCAAATGATATTTAAAATCTCAGGGAAGATTAATATAGTCTGAATAATGATGGCACACGTGTAACACTGCCCTTTACCCATCTTGTATATTTCACATTTGTTTAAAATGTGGGCAGTGCCACATGGCTTCAAGCATCTGGCCTACAGGTGGAGAACTGTAGGTACCAAAATATCAGATCTATTTTGGTGGAGTAATGAATACTCCTGTGCATGTTGTCTTTGGAAAAAAAAAAAAGTTTGATAGTTTCTTCACGCAAAGTGCAAGAAAAAAAACTAGAGTGTTATGTTTAACTTAGAAAAAGCATGTGGATGCATTAAAGGATGTCACATAAGATAAAAATACTTAGATAATATGCAGTCATTTAAAGTAAAAATTCAAGATTAAAATAGCACTTGATGGAAAATAAAGTGTTATCTTTACTTGGAAGCAGCTGATGATGAGTGTAAGAGTAAAGAAGACTGGGCTTCACTGGTGGCGCAGTGGTTGAGAGTCCACCTGCCGATGCAGGGGACACGGGTTCGTGCCCCGGTCTGGGAAGATCCCACATGCCGCGGAGCGGCTAGGCCCATAAGCCATGGCTGCTGAGCCTGTGCTCCGCAACGGGAGAGGCCACAACAGTGAGAGGCCCGCGTACCGCAAAAAAAAAAAAAAAAAAAGAGTAAAGAAGACTGATGCTTGCTTCTTTCAGTGAGCTGCATGTTCACATAGAGAAAAACACAGGATTCAAAATTACCTAATGAGATGCTGTGGAGAAGATATGAGTAAATAAATCAAATCACACTTTTAGAACCAAAAAGGAATTTGATAGAAACAGAAATAGGAATGCTGCAAAGAATCACTATATACTTTCTCTTTTCTAGATAAAGCAACCTCAAACCCTTCAAATTTATTTACCATTCAACTTCCTATCTCTATTTTTTTATATTGCTATTACCTTTAAGGATTTGAGCTGTAGCTGATCCCCACTGCCACAGATTTTGTTTTTGAATGTACTTGAGATCCTCCATGTTTTGTTGAAAGTAGAGAGTCAAATACTATACACAAGAACTAGACTACACAAGAACTAGAACTCCAAAGTCGGGAGAATTGAAGAGGCAGTCTGAGTGCCATGCAGTGACTGTGTGAACTGCACACTTTATGTAACCACGTGGTATAAACGTAAACATTAAAAACAGAAAATACACATGTAAAAACATATTACAATGCCAGAATACATTTCTAGAGGAGCAGAATGTTCTGTTATCATGCTTTTAAGTGAGGTGATTTGTATATTAATTTGCTGAATCAATAGGAAATTAATTTCTAAGAAAAAAGGTCTGTCTTTGATGATAACCCCATGATTTTGAATCATATTATTTGTTTTGTAGATTTTCCATTAGAAGCTTTTTTAGGTACATAATAGTGCAGAAACATTTACTCAATCTATATCTAGATCTAGACATTTTACCCATAAAAAAGACAAACAGATCCTTTAGTCCCAAGAATTTTATTGGAAGCCACTTGAAAGTCAATCAAATGTAGGTACTATATGTTGAACAGTGTGTAACTTTAACCCTAAATTTTGCATTCTGATTTTAGCATATTCATGGTTTACTTATGCTCCTCTTACTGTTGAAGTTTTTCATCAATTAATTTACTCTATTTTTTTGGCAAGGACAGTCAAACAAAATTGTTGTCACCCTCTATGGCTCATTCTGGAAATTAAATCATGGTGTCTATCGTTCTTTGAGATACTGACCTCAAAATTCCTTATCCAACATTACCTATCTATCTCTCTATCTATCTTTCTATCTATCTATGTATACATATACATATATATATAAATGTATGAATAAAACATTTCTGCCTTCAAGTTAAAATCTTAATTTTCCCTTCACTAGATTTAACAGAACATCATTGGAATTGGAATAGGTATTTCTCAACTTTCTAAAAGAAGGAATCAAATTCCTTTGGAAGGTATTTACTTACATTTCACTCCCCAAAGCTCCCAATACTCCAAGCAAAATTTCCAGTCTATATTTTATTAAAGGAAGAATGAATCATTTCCAGAGATTTTCAAAAATGATTAGAAATACAAAGGCCATTGTTTGCTTTATAACGAAAACAATTTGTTGCAAGTGTTTACTCAAAATAAGAGACCACATAAAAGATATCTGTTCAATATTCTAGGAAACAAGAGAACTCAAATAAGTGTGCAATTTGAGAATGTATGCTTCTAAACTATTTACATGACATACAAAAAATTGATTAATGATCAATTATTTGACCAATTATAGCTATTGCCATCCTCAAAAATTAAACCGGTTTGTACAACAGACATCCTTTTGTGATGTGTTTTGTTTTGTTTGGGGGAAGGGGTTGCTTAGTTATTCTGAATTACTGTATTCCTTTATTTTTAGAGCTAAGGATTTGAGAAGTGAGTTATTCATTTAAGTAATTTTGAATACACAGTATTTGATTTCCATTAATATAACAAAAAATAGTAGGAAAAATAGAAAAATTCATGTGCAAAAACTTTAACTAGAATTTATACATATTAAACAAATCTTACTATTAATAAAGATGGCACAGACATTACAAAGTGGGTATAGATATCTCAAAATCTACAAAATCCTGGGTTTGAAAATCATATGCAATAGGTGTGAGAATTATTTGTCCATCTAATGTTTATATGATATTTATCTTAGCCAATCTAGCACATCTTCCCCTTCGGATAATGACATTATTTCCTTTTAGGGATTGTATCCAGTGGATTCTAGTGGTGTTGTAGATTGATTTTGTGTCCTCAGCACCCTTGAGTGGTGGTCATGTTACCAGGCCAGCCAAGCAAATTATCCTACATTCCTGTACACAGTGATGGTCCAGGAGTCAATGCTAACCCACAGCAGGGGCACTCTGTGCTCTTTCCTGATATTGTTGCCTGGGAAGATGACATAAACAGAGAATTTTCAGAGCTATTCTGCCATACATGAAGAAAGTCTGCCTAAGAATTAAGCCAACACAGAGTAAAATGGAGCCTTTTTAGAGATGAGAAGATCTACAGATATACGGGTATGTGATGATCTTGTTGAAGCACTTGGATCCCATAGTTTCAAGGCCAGCATCATGACTGGGTTTTCAGTTGTGAGCTACACACCTGGTTTTTAAACCAAATTAACTAGGACTTCATCACCTGCATGCAGGAGAGTCTTGACTAACATCAATACATATTTCATAGGATACTTGTAAGAAGAAGATGTGAAAAGTGTTTACCAGAGTAACTGGATTCAGTGAGTACTCAATAAAGAGTATCGGTATTATGACTATGTGTGTTATTTTAGTTATATTAATGATGATAAGCAAGAGCAATAGTATAATTTCGGGAACCAGAATGCCAGGATTTAAATTCAATCACTACAAAATTGATGGTGACATCAGGCAAGTTACTTAAGCACATTAAACTTCAGTTTCTTCATTAGAAAAGGGGGAAGGAGTGGATAATGACACTGTCTCATAAATTTAGAAAGATAACTAAATGTTAAACTACAAGGAAGAATTAGATAACTGCACTCAAGCGCTAATGTTATTCTTATTTTTCTTTTCCTATTCAGAAACTGCAAAATTTGTAAGAAAACATATATCCTTTAATCCAATCATTCATTGAAATCACTTGACAAAACCTGACAAGTCATTCTTCTCTATTTAGATAACTCCAGCAACAGTACTTTCTCCTCCTTTGAAGAGAGGCTTTTTCCAAATTTTCAAGTATCCTGCTTATACTGATCCAAAAAGGTGGGTTCTTAAAGCTTCTACTCACTGAACTATTTCTCTCCTTGGTTCACACACTTAGACTAATGCCTTCTCCACATGACAATCTTTCAAGCAACTAACGGTGGTTACTATGTACTTCATAATTAGGGTTGCCATATAATATCTTGCCAAAACTGAGACAATTTTGTGAGTAAAAGGAGTAATAGTAAAAAAGTATGTTAGGATAACAGGTATTATACTGGACTATACAAGGGAAATTGGGATGTTTGTTCCACCCTCCGTGATGCTTTCTCTCCATTGGGTAAAATATTCTCAGTACCTTCAACTCCTCTTCTCATTGTACAGGACTGGCTCTACTTTAATGTGCTATTCCTAATTTATTTGAATTTCCACTTTAGAGTTCCCCAGAGCTGAATTCAAGACTCTAGAGGAAAACATGTACATTCAAAATCTCTACAGAAGAGTTTATCAAAGCGGCTCTTTGTAGGCAGAACAAATACATAATCACAGCGTTTTGCAACAATTTTTTTTTCTCTTTCACTATATTCTGCTGTATGCTGTGTGAATGCAACTGAGACTTTAAAGAGAATATAAAGCTTACATTTTGTCACCACACTGAGGGAAAAAACTAGGAGCTATGAGTAGAAAAACGAAAACTTAAGTACAAAGGTTAAACAGGGAAAAATGAATAGATGAATAAAGTGGCTAAAGGAGCCAGGGCAACATTTATTTATTTTTAAATCCTCTACTAAGAAGCTGGGGATTTAGGTTGAACATCAAGATAACTTTCCAAAGAAACAAATACACACATATATACTTGTATTGTACTTTCTGTCCTTAGCAGTAGTTCAAATTTATAAAGTGGTTGTACTAGTGCTGTATATTATTGGTCAATTCAGTTTATACATTTTTCCTAAGGTAACTTTTGAGGGCCATTATACTACAGCTTTCAGTGTTTGCTAGTTGTAAGTGATGCTTTAATCGCTTCAGAAAAAAAATTGCAAAAATACTTATTATATAAAATAGTCCTGGGTTCCTGAGCCACATTTTCCAAGAGGCAAAATTAGGAATTAAGGTAAATCAAACTGTGTTCTCTCTCTCTCTCTCTCTCTCTCTCTCTCTTCTCTCTCTCTCATGAAAGGTCAATTAACTTTATATCTTTTCATTGATAGATACATTTTGCACTAATCTGTAAACATGCCATGTTTCTTGTGGAAATCAGGAAAATAAAATTCCACAACTAGTTTGGGAATATGCATACAAGCTGCTGCATGTATCAACAGCCCATTTTTTTTATTGCTGTGCCGTGTTCCACGGCATGTACATCTCAGTTTGTTTAAACATTCACCTGTTAAAGAACATCTGGTTTGCTTCCCATTTTTGGCTACTACAAATAAAACAAGTATTACAAATAATGTTGTTAATATTCATGTATAGTTTTTTGAGTAAACGTAAGCTTTCATTTTCTAGGATAAATGATCAAGAGTGCAATTGCTGTGCCATATGCTCATTGCCTGTTTAGTTTTATACAAAAATGTCAAATTGTTTTCTGCAGTGGCTGTCCCACTTTACATTCTCACCAGCAATGCAGGAGTGATTCAGCTTCTCCAAATCTTTGCCAGCATTTGATACTGTCACTATTTATTATTTTAACTATTTGCTAGGTATGTAGTGATATTTGATTGTGGGCTTCATTTGCATTTTCCTGATGGCTAATGATACTGAACATATTTTCATGTGCATATTTGCCATCTGTAATCTCTTCAGTGAAATGTCTGTGGCTCTTTTGCCCATTTACTAATTGCATTTTTTTCTGTTGAGTTTTGACAGTTCTTTATATATCCTAGGTACTAGTTTTTTGTCAGATATGAGGTTTGCAAATATTTTTCCCAATCTGTAGCTTGCATTTTCATTCTCTTTACATGGGCTTTTGCAGACCATAATTTTTTTTAAAATTTTGATGCGATACAAGGTGTCATTTTTTCCTTTTATACATTGTGCTTTTGGTGCCAAGTCTAAGAACTCTATGCCTAACCCTAATTCCAGGAAATTTTCTGTTTTTATCCCCAAGAAGTTTAGAGTCTACATTTTAAATTTAAGTCTGTAATCTATTTTGAGTTAATTTTGTACAAGGTGTAGATTTAGGTCTAGTTTCTCTCTCTTTCTTCCCCTCTATGAATGTCCAATTGTTCCAGCATCATTTGTTGAAAAGACTATTCTTCCTCCATTGAACTGCTCTTGCACTTTTGTCAAAAATCAGTTGAGCATAGTTATGCTGGTCTATTTTTTTACTTCTACGTTCTTTGTTCTATTCCACTGATCTAGGTGTCTAACTCAGCCAATAACATATTTATACCATAGTGCCTTGATTGCTGTAGCTATATAGTAAGATTTAAAGTCGGGTAGAGTAATTCTTCCCAATTTATTCTTTGTCAAGATTATTTTAGCCATTCAAAGATGTGTACCTTTCCATAGAAATTTAGGGTGTGCTTATCTATGCCTACAAATATACTTATTGGGATTTTGACAGGAATTACATTAAACCTATAGATTAATTTGGGGGAATTCACATATTTATTATGTCAAGTTTTCCAATCCATTAGCATATCAGTGTATTTCTCCATTTTTTCATTTTATTTTCTGTCTTTTCTCTTTTTTTTGTGTAAATTTGCAATTTTCAGCAAACAGATGGCATACATCTTATGTAAAGTGTATACCTAAGTATTTAATTTTCTTTGGAGCCAGTGTAAATGATATTGTGTTTTTATTTCTGGTTTCTGTATATTCACTGTTAGTACTGATACACAGCAGTGTTATTAATTTTTGTGTGTTGATTTTTTTGACATTCCTGAGCTCATTTATTTATTTTGCGGTACGTGGGCCTCTCACTGTTGTGGCCTCTCCCGTTGCGAAGCACAGGCTCCAGATGTGCAGGCTCAGTGGCCATGGCTCACAGGCCCAGCTGCTCCGCGGCATGTGGGATCCCCCCGGACCGGGGCACGAACCCGCGTCCCCTGCATTGGCAGGCGGACTCCCAACCACTGCACCACCAGGGAAGCCCCCTGAGCTCACTTATTATATATGAGTGTTTCTGTAGATTCCTTGGGATTTTCTATGCAGATAATCATGTCATTTGAAAACAGAGAGAGTATTATTACTTCCTTTCCAATCTGCATGCCCCTTACTTCTTTTTCTTGACTTATTGCAGAGGCTAGAACTTCAAGCATTATGTTGAATAAGAGTAGTGAGAGTACCCATGCTTGCCTTGTTCATGGTCTTAGGTGGTGACAATTTAGTTTTAACCATTAAGTATAAAGTTAGCTTTAAGGTTTTTTTGTAGACAATCTTTACCATGTTGAGTTAATTCCCCTTTATTTCTAACTTGCTAGAGGTTTTTGTTAATAGTAAGTATTGGAAAATTTTCAAACGTCTTTTCTGTGTCAACTGGTATGATCATATATTTCTTTAGCTTACTGATAGTATTGATTATATTGATTGATTTTCAAATGTTGAGTCAGACTTGAATACCTAGAATAAATTTCAGTTAGTTACGGTGTATAATTCTTTTTACATTGTTTGAT
Source organism: Pseudorca crassidens (assembly GCF_039906515.1). Lineage (NCBI taxonomy): Eukaryota > Metazoa > Chordata > Mammalia > Artiodactyla > Delphinidae > Pseudorca > Pseudorca crassidens. The sequence continues at coordinate 12,022,426 of NC_090299.1, forward strand.
TTGGTTTTCTAATATCTTGTTGAGAATTTTTGTTTCTAAGTTAATAAGACATACTGGTCTGTCTGGTTTTGGAAACAAAGTAATACTGGTCTCATAAAATGAGATGGGAAGAGTTCTTTTCTCTTATATTTTCTTAAATGTTTGACAGAATTCTTAAGTGTACTGACTCTAACGTCAGTCATTTACTCTCCATTATTGAGCCATTCAGCAAGTTTTTATTTCTCTTTTTATGATTTTTTAAAATTCTATACTTTCCATTTGATTCTTCTTTATTACTTCTATTTACTTGCTTTGATTTTCTCTTCTTTATTTGTTTCAAGTGAATTTATAATTCATTGTTGAAATACTTTTATAATGGTTAATTTAAAATTCTTTCCAGATACTTCATCATGGTGTTATCATCAATTGACTGTCTTTTCTCATTCAAGTTGTGATTTTCTTGGTTCTTGGTATGATAGGTAATTTTCAATTGTAGATACTTTGTCTATCATTTTAGAAGTCTCTAGTTTCTATTAAAATCTTTTATTTTAGTAGATACCTTAGTCTGTTCAGGCTGCTATAACAGAATACCATAGACTTTAGGTAGTTTATAAACAGCAGAAATTATTTCTCACAGCTCTGGATGCTGAGAAGGCCAAAATTAAAGGGCTAGAAGATTTGATGTCTGGTGATGGCTCACTTCATGGTTTATAAACAGCCATATTTTCACTGTGTCCTAACGCAGCATAAGGGGCAAGGGACCATTCTGGGGTCTCTTTCATAATGGCACTAATAGCATTCATGAGGGCTCCTATCTCATAACTTAATCACCTCCCGACGTCCCCAATGCCATATAACATCACATTAAATGTTAGGATTTACATATGCATTTTGGAGGGACACAGATATTCAGTCTACACCAGTAGGCAATCATCCTATTTGGGTTTAGGACACAGACGTTGATCTACTTTTGTGGGCTGCAGGCCCAATGCCAGCTTAATTTTCAGAGCCTTTGAGGTGTTATTTGGATCTTCTGGGTTTATCTAGTGCAGCCACGGCCCCACTGGTCTCTGCTGGTGCTGCCTATGATGATTAAAGATGTTTCCCCTGGGCTTCTGGGTATCTTGGTGGGGCAAGATATCTCCAAGATATTTTAAGGGGAATGCGCTGAAATCCCTCTACTAATGCTCCCCAGATTCTCCAGTGTCTCTGAGAATGAGTCAGAGACGCTGAACCAGAATGTGTCCTGTTAGTGAATCCCTTTGCTGGTTCTCCCACCTGCTTCAGGGTTTCTGTGCGGGTGAGGGGAATCTTGGGCTGTGGATTCAAACAGGCTTCCTGGACTGGACCACTTGTGATGAGGTACCTTTAACTGGTTCTGCCCCTCTGCCCTCCCCAATTTCCTCCTTTTTAGGGTTCCAACATTCATATAAAGATAGAAAGTATAACATAAGAATTAAGGCTTAATTAGTTCATTTACTTAACAAATATTATTTAAAATATCTTCTGAGTGCTAAGCTCTAATGTTGAAATACCACATTGTCAAAAGATTTCATGACACAGAAATTTTGTGATCTTTGCAGAGAAATACTTCTTGGAAATATATATATACACATATATAATTTTATATATTATATATATATAATATATATACATATATAATTTTTATTATATCATGCACTACATATGACACAAATCCTTCATATTAACTATAATAGATAAGACAGAAAATGTGTATTTCTAATCATATTAATGGAGCTGTTCAAGCATGGAATAGTGTAAGTATTACAAAGTAAAGATACAGAAAGTCCAAGCAATATAAAATAACAGAATACCTTACTTCATTCATAACTCTCTTTTATGATGTAAAAAATCACTTTTATTTTTAACTAAGTACCCATAGCTTAATCATCATTCTCACCCATAAAGAAAAAGAAATTAATAAGCAGTCTTTTAAAACTGTTTAAAAAAATCTCTTGTACATGCTGCCAAAGTTTAAAAGAAATTCAGGAGCGGGCTTGTAGGATAATCAACATGTTTTTATCCATAGGTCCTAGTGTGAAGTGTATGTGTGTGTTTAAGATACATAATTTTAGTGTGTGCCTGCATATTAGTGTAGCCAGATGAATGGAGCTTTTAACAGTAAACTTGGCCATCTTCATGCTGTGCTGTGAGATTCTGCCTAAGAATACAAGAGTCACTATGGCAAATGATAAATCAGCGGGAGTGACTGCGAATGACTGTAGAGGGATGACAGCAAAATTCTGAAGAAAAGAACAGGAATGCACTACAGGAAATGGAGAGACAATAAATATTGGCTAAATAAATTAAGGAGTTTCAAATATGCAGCAGTTATGGAGCTAAATCATCAAGTTTATTTTAGTTCTTCTACCCTTCACCCCCAAACCTATGAAATAAATATTTTATACGTATTTACTGGGTGGTAAAACTAGCATTTGAAAGGAAAGACATCAATATCACATACCTAACAAGGGGAAGAACCAGGAATTAACTCAAAACTCCAACTCTCAAACTCGTGAACTCCCTATTCTACCATGGAGAAGAAGTTCACAATAAAAAAAAGTGGTAGAAGCCAATCAGATTTTGAGATGTTTTTACTTATGCTCTTGATTTGTGATGCCACCACATTTTTCATAACTTCGTAGACTTATAAAGTGACAAGTTGCTCACCTCTACGTATTTCATTGTTATAAAACACTGTTTATATTGTATCTGTGTTCTAAATTTCCCAGTTCTTTATCTCTGATGAAAATTTCAAGTTATGCTGACTAACGATTTCCATGAGGGGCTTTGAACAATACTCCTCTCTCAGGTAAGCATCCACTAATCTACGTAGCCATCAGACCCCTTGTCTTTCTCTTCAAGCCCTTCCCCTAATTTCAGGAAGACAATCACAATCCCATTCAAATAGCATGCTGGTGCTGAACTGGGCAGCAGTATTTGCTTATAACATTATTTACCTCACAGAATTTGTGAAAAACTTGTCTCAAAGAACTAGTTAATGCCTGTCTTATGGCAACACTCTCATAACAGATGCCAGAAGTAGTTGTTGGCGGCGGCGGTCAGAGATAAAAGGAATACTATTACTGGGGCAGTAGCGATCTCTGCTGCCTCAAATACCTAAAATCTGAGGAAGGCTGATGTGCGGTTATGTTATGAATAAGTTATGTTATGTTGCAGAAAAACAAAAAATAAAAATACTAAGGGCTTAATTAAGCAAAGGTTTATTCTTCATTCACATGATATTTTTAATACTGGTGCATGGGGTAGACGGATGGAGATGGTAATCAGTCAGAGACTCAGGCCCACAAAGCTTTCCCCTCAGTGAGTGCTTTTTCGATGGTAGGAGATGGGGGAAGATATATGAAGAGTTACATGTTGGCTTTGAAAACTTCCACCAGCACATGAGACGTATCGTATCCACTCACATTTCATTGGCCACAATAGGCCACTTGGCAATGCCGAACTTCAAAATGAGTGGGAAGTGAAATCCTACTTTGTGGACGTAAGGAGGAGAACAAGGATGTGTGTGAACAACCCTGATCACAGAAGAGTTGGCAATATCCACATGTGTTGCATTGGTCCCATCTTAAAAACACCTCTTTCACTTACAAAGCCATCAGTTTATAACCTTGCAAACTTGTATGAATGTGCTACAACATCTTTGAAACAATTAAGATATTTGCTCCCTCTGCCATAAAGCCAAAGAAAGAGAATAATTACATATGCACACTAGAGCAAACAATAGCAGGTTACACACCATAGGTTTCAGTGACATATTATCATTGCAAACTTTTGGACCTTCCATTTTTCATGTTACCATATATTTCTCATGTGAATAGACCTTAGAATTTTATAAAGGAAGAAGACACAAGCTATACTCTGAAGAAGTTATCATCTATTAAGGGAAAAAGACTAGGACACAAATAACAATAATACAAGGTTGAATATTGGAACCAAAGGAGGACTAAAGCCAAATGGCATTTGGGACACAGGAAGAATGATCAAGTTGGTGGCATTGGAAAGCAGTGTTCATGAGGGGCTTGATGGGTAAGTGGGATCTTGATACACAGTAATTGCTAAACTTGTGGTATGCTTACTGTGTGTCAGGAGCCGCTTAGTACTTACATTATCTCACTACTTTTTACTTTGTACTTTTTACTTATATTACCTCGCTTATTCCTCACTATAAGTTTCATACTATGATTTATAGACAAAGATACTGAGGCTTAGACAGATTCTGATACCCCACACAGTTGGTAAGTAATAGAGCTGGGATTCAAACTCAGGGAATCTCATTCTAGGAACACTATATTCCATGGTGTCCTTCGCTGTTAAAGTGGCACCTGAAGGAGGAATTAGGGAGAAAATAAGTACAAATGGGAAATGGGTAGCTACGTTCTGGAAGCAACGCTAGGACAAATTTGCTAGTATATAAGATATTTTTTAAGAGGAGGTAAGCAAACAGGTTTAAAATTAAAATTTGGGTCATGCTGATATAATAATATCTGATCAAAGTCATTGGAAGCAGGAGAAAAGCATAAAAAAGTTATGTTTGAGGAATCTGAAAATTTTTAAAAAATATTGCAAGGAGGTCTCTCATATGACTTGCTTATGTATTCATAATATTCATAATGACCAGTTTCCTAAGTGAAGTCTCTCTTTGAGCTTTCCTGATCACTCTAAATTTTGCCAGAAAGATTTGCCTAAAATCACAAAAATATAGAAATACAGTATATCTGTAGGAGAAGAGAAATTTTAGGTGATTGTTTAAAATGTCTAAAATAGTAGTATATTACTGGCATCGTGGTAAACTTTCACAGTGGTAAATATGTCAACATTTTATTTGAAATAGAATATCTTGTATTTTTGCATAAATCATCCTAACGACACTGTTTCAAGGGATAATCGGACCTTTTGTTTAGCTTAATGTTTTTTTAATTTGAGAGAAAAACACTTAACCTTGCTCTATTTTCCATCTCAGTAATATCCAACAGACGGTGTGGAGATCATGAATGTGGCACTTTTCCTATGTATGAAAAGGGCTTGGCTTTATCCCATATCTTTTTATGCCATCCAAACATGCCAGGACTCAAACTCCCAAATAAACCATTAGGGCCATCTGCCTAATTAAATATGACTGGTCTGCTAGTATCCTCGTGATCATTATTTTAAGAGAATATAAGCTTGGGTTTATGTAACAGTAGAATTGACTTAAACTATTAGGGTTTGAACATTAATTTGAGCTAGTACTTCAAAATACTTCACTTGTCCTTAACTTTATGTCTATGGCACTAATGACATAAAATATACCTGTAAAATAGAGGCTAATTATTCAATTTACAATTTCATTTCTACCTTACAGAGCTATTTATTTCATTTTTAGTTAAATAACTACTATCCTGCCAAACTGCTTTGAATTTCAAGGAAAATTATTTTTCTTAATGGAGTAGCCAGATGTTTATACATATGCAAATCTACTATGTACATCACTGTCCATTCGATAAAGGAAAGGGCATTTTAACAACAAAGTGTGAAATCATTGGTCACACAATTAGCAATAAGAAATTTAAATTAAATTAATTAAGTGTAGTACAATGTTGCTCTTATCCATCCTTCCTGCCTACCTCCCTCCCTTCTTTCTTTCCTTCTTTCCTTTCTTTCTTTCTTTTGCTACTGATTTCTACAGTGTACAGTTTTAGTACCAGGCTTGGGACAAGGATTTGGAATGTTTTACCCTAATATGTTTTATGGTTGAAATGAATTACCAAAAAAACTTCATGCACACATTTCCAGATGATTTATGTGACTAACGTTGAATAAAAGGGCTTATACTGAATAAACTCAAGAATGATTATGAAACAAATGAATGATTTATTTATAAATAAAACACTATAAAGGAAGAATCATTTTCCATTTGTTCAATGCTAAACACCCAGTTTCCTCAAAAATATTTGAGGCATAGAAGATGTTCTAGAAAGATGTGAATAAGTAAACAAAGGAAGTTCTGAAAGAATGATGACTACTCTTCTATTAAAATGTTCTAAATGCTATCATGGTACAGTAAAAGACTTAGGTGCTCTAAAATTTCTAACTTCTCCTTGAGAAGAAACAAATAACTAGACATAAACTTGTAACTGACTAAATATTTCATAGGTTTATGAATTTTAAAAATATTAAAAAATGATTAAAGAAAACAATTTTGATGATACAAACAAATTTCATTGAACACTTCATGAAGTGGACAGTCTCCATTCAGAGAACGGCAAAATGAGGTAGAAGGCAGGAAGCTGTTATAGGATAAATAAATAACAAGGAAGAGAAAAACAGAAAATATCTGATTGTCTGGGGCCACACAGTCGGTTCTGTTTGGGATGAGAAGGCCCAGAACTGGCCTGGTGTTTGGGGACTGGCTGACCGAATAGACCGAGTTTCTAGTCAAGTGGAGCGTTTACAGGGACACGAAAGTCACCACAGTTTTGGATTACTGACATGGCACCTGGACAAAGGCAGCTCCATTTTGGCCCAGAAAGTTATTTCAACAAATATTTGTAAAAATATCAATGATTTAAAATTTTCATTAGTTGACTGATTTAACTGAAACTCATTTGGGGGTAGTAATATGATTGTTACATAAGGCTTGTTAGACCTAGAGGAAAAGGCTGTAAACGGTTGAGGAACAGTATGAAACATACACAACAAAAGAGAAATGAAATGATTTTAAACGACTGTTTGTTGCTGTATCAGCTGAGACCATTTATTAGGCTGTAAGGTGAGGGACCTTTAAAAGAAACCTAAAATATTTACTATAGGCTAAATGGAATTGTCACAGTTCTCAACTAACTGCTCTATAAAGGTGAACATTAGCACTTCAAAATGAGAACACTACTTCATTGAGTGAAAGGCTGAGAGAAATCATATCAAATGGAAGCTTCCTGAGTAGAAGACCAAAGTACAGATCTAGGTTTGAAGTAGAGGAACAGCATGTATTATCACTGGTGAATAAAAGGAAATGAGAACATGGCATCATACACAAAACTCCCCAAAAGAATTTTGAGAATAAGCCAAAAAATAAATGAAATAATTTGAATACTTTAATGTTGCTTTCTCTCTCTTTTGGAGAAAAGATGAAATATTATCAATGAATTTACATTAGATGATATATATTCCAAAAGAGATATGTAAATTCAAAGTGTTTATATTTTAAGTTCTTTTCCTAGAACTTGATATAGTCTCTGGTACAGGATTACGTGTATTGCTCATTCCTGAAGTCTTTAGAGCAGGATAAAACTTTGCATTACAATGGCACTGAACTGGCTGTGCTCAGTGACAAAGCCAGCATAGTATGGGCACAGGGAGCCCCGTTGAGAGAGAGAATGTGCCAGGCTTAGGAATCTGGGAAACAATATAGCTGCATTTTTCCTTGTCTCTCTATTTTTTGAACCAAATTTTTTGAACCAAATAGAGATAGAAATAAATTACAAATTTATATTCCTGAATGTTTATTTTTAATTGCCCTCTCCCTTCTCTCAATACAATGCCTTTTATGTGTAGATGCTAATTAAATTATCAGATTTTAAATACAATGATGATGATAATGATGATGACCACATTTGAGTAACTAAATAAATGGTTTACATGTGTTAACCAAAATTTGAGAAACCTGACTGAAATAAAGAGGCATTTATTTGGGGTTTATTAGGACTGCAGCCCAGGAGGAAGAGATTGAAGAAGCGCTGGAACTGTATTCCACCAGACTACAAAAAGGCTTATAAAGGCAAAACCACAAGGTTACAGGTTAGCTACGTGAGTTGTTTATCAAGAATTATAATTGGAGCTGGCAAGAAGTAAGGGTGCTTAAGCAAGTATTGGTTGGTGTCTGAAATGGCTGCATAGTTACAAGGAGAGACCTTGAGACCATAAGGCTGCAGCTGGCAGGTGCTGTTCTGAATATGACTGGTCGTGTCCTTAGGTCTGATATAGTTCAAAGAAAATTCAAACTCTTGGCGGTACAGAGACATATCTGAAACCAGATCCTCAGTGGCCCCCCAGCACCATTTCTGTACGCCTGAACTGGGGTTTCTTCATTATCTTTTCAGTTTGTCATCACATGTATTACCTGATTTAATTCTCAAAACAAATCATCGGTATGTTTACTATTAGCATCGTACAACCGATGAAACCTAGATCCAAGATTACACAGGATATAATCAAGATTATTCAGGTTAGGGATACAGATTTGTCTGACTCTTAAGCACGTGCTTCCAACCCCCATGCTAGACTCATTTACTATAATCTAGAATGTTTTCTTAAAAGAGAGGCTCTGCTGCTCTTGTAGTGTTACCAAACATGTGCAGTTGAACCCTGAATGGATTTCTGATTCAGTGGCTCCTGTACCTTTTACATAGACTTGTTATTTTTATTGTATGTGCAATCTGGGGTCAGTCATCTCCACTGAAGTCCTCCAGGTAATACAAATTTATTAACTTTATTCAGGTATACTTAATATAATAGAGTGATAGCTTACCTCTGTTTAACAATCACCTCTTAATAATAGTAGGTTAACATTGAGTACGTGTTGAATAAGATTGAAAAACTCTTCCAGATAATCTACATTTATTAACTCATTAAGTCCTTCCAACAACCCTTCAAGGACAGCAGGGCCAGCTTCAGGGATGTATGACCTGAGAAGTTGCACAGAGTGTCATGTTCAGAAGGGCCTGTACTTGGTGTAATGATCTGCAGTCACCGTTTTGATATTCTAAATAATTGTATCAATGAACATGTGTTTTTAAATGAAGTCTGATGGGACAATGAAACATGCACAAGAGCTGAGGGGCTACATGCAATATGCATGCCCTGTTCCTTGCTGCCTTATTTGCATACACCATTTACAATGCTCCAAGGGTATAAAATTCCAGTGGACCCACAAGGGCATGGGAGCTCAGGGAGACTCAACGCAAGACAAGTTTGAGCATGTTACATCTATCACTGAGTGAGCAGTGGTGCTGATAGCTCCAAGAGGCCATTCAATCTCTTCAAATCAAACTTACTTTGAACTCAAAAAGAAGGCAATGGCATTTTAAGAAATGTGAACAACCAAGGAACCCTATCATATCCTTTCTCACTCATGTCACTTCCTTACATTCAACCATTTATGCTAAAAGGGTGATATAGAAAGAAAGAGAAAGATAGGACAAACCAATTTTCCTTTTTCCTTCCTGCAAGCTATAAGCTATAGCTAGAGACTGTTGGTAGAATACGTACCAATCAAAAAGCATAATAAAATAAAAACAAGTGAGTTAGTTTGTTCAGTGTTCCCACGCTTCAGGTAAGAGCAAAATACATATACATATATGAGTTATGAAATTAGAATTGTGTAATATCAATGATTCCATATACAGGTTAAAAGTTCTTATGTTTGTATTTAAACTGGCATTGCATAATATAAAGATGAATTGTATAATTCGTGTTAATAATTTAAAATTTTAATATTTCTTTTCTTACAAAGGTAATAAATGGGAAACAAAGAACCATCATGACAAGTCAATAGAGAAAGACTGTAAAAAAAAAAAAAGCATTATATTTTAGTATCCTTACTGACATTTTATTCCCTGCTTCTTGAACACAGGACCTCATTTTTTAATGGATCCTACAAATATAGAGCTAGCCTTGTAGGGATACATTATTATTACCATTTCTATGTTACAGATGAGGAAACTAAGACCCACAGGGATTAATTAATTTACTTAATGTCTAACAGCTAGTAAATGAAGGAAGAATCTGAAACAAGGCAGTATGCTGCCAGAACCTAAATCCCTACATCAAACAGCATAGGATAGCAAAAATCACACAGGATTTAAAATCATGACCGAGGGTAAGTCCTTGCCCCTCATTTAGTCTATGAGAAAGACCCTTAAAGTTACTCTAATACAACGTTTTATCACAAAAAAAGGTTATTAACGTCTATCTCATAGGTTTGCTCATGCAAATGAATAACGTATGTGAAAGCAATTTAAAACCAGGGAAGCACTATGCAGATATTAGTTACAAGAGTTGGGCTATTTTGAATGTTTACATGCAGCTAACGTGCATGTACATAAAATGCACCTTTTAGGAAGTAATTAATGATTGGGTGATATTGCCAAAAACCCAGTACCACTGACACATTTTGAAAAACATGCAAATAGAATAGAAAAATGAAACAAATTATTCATGTCATTCAGTTTGGGTAATTAGAGGACTGGCCAAGATGGCAGATAAAAAGACCCTGAGCTCACCTCCTCTCACGAGCACACCAAAATGACAACTATTTGCAGAACAACCATCATGGAGAAGACCGGAACCAACCAGAAAAGATCAAGACATAAAGAAGAAACCACAGGGCTTCCCTGGTGGCGCAGTGGTTGAGAGTCTGCCTGCCGATGCAAGGGACACGGGTTCGTGCCCCGGTCCAGGAAGATGCCACATGCCGCGGAGCGGCGGGGCCTGTGAGCCATGGCCGCTGAGCCTGCACATCCGGAGCCTGTGCTCCGCAACGGGAGAGGCCACAACAGTGAGAGGCCCGCGTACAGCAAAAAAAAAAAAAAAGAAAAGAAACCACAACGAGACAGGTAGGAGGGGTGAACTCATGATATAATCAAGTCCCACACCCACGGGTAGGCAACCCACAAACTGGAGAATAATTATATTGCAGAGGTTCTCTCACAGGAATGAGAGTTCTGAGTCCCCAAAACACTGGCTCTCCCGCCCCGGGGTCCTGCACCAGGAACAGGAGCCCACAGAGCATCTGGCTTTGAAGGCCAGCAGGGATTAATTTCAGGCACCCCACAGGACTGGGGAAAATAGAGACTTCACTCTTAAAGGGTGCACACAAAAATCTCACGTGCACTGGGACCCAGGGCAAAAGAAGTAATTTCATAGAAGCCTGAGCCAGACCTTCCTGCTAGTCTTGGAGAATCTCCAGGAGAGGCAAGAATGGCTGTGGCTCACCTGGGGGGGACAAAGTCACTGGTGACACCCATATTTGGGAGCTCCTTCTGCATGGGACCCTCCCTCTCGCTTATTAGCACCAAGACCTGTCCCTACCCAATAGACTGTGCTGGGAGGCCTCAAACCGAACAACTATCTGGGTGGGAACAAAGCCCCACCCATTAGCAGACCAACTGCCTAAAGACTCCCTGAGCCTACAGCCACCTGTAGACATGCCCCTAGACATGGCCCTGCCCATCAGAGGGCCAAGACCCAGCTCCACCCACCCGTGGACCGGCAAAAGCCCCAGAGTCTTCTGGAACCTGACTCCGCCCACCATGGAGCCAGCAGTAGTCCTGGGCCCCCCTGGGGTTCTGCAGCCAGTCTCCAAGAGATCAGGCCCCACTAACCAGCAGCCAGCAACATCTGCACAAGGCAGGGCCTGGCAGCCAACCAGACTAGGGGCCAACCAAGCCTACCAGGCCACCCACATAGTCAGCCTGCCACAACAGCAGGACCCATGCAGCCCTCTTGGGGGAAACGCTAGAGCACACAGCTTGGGTGATGAGAGGGGAGTGCACTGCTGGGATGCACAGGATGTCTCCTACAGAAGGCCCTTTCTCCAAGGTCGACAAAAGTAACTAACCTACCACATACATGAAAATACAAATAGCAACAGAGACAAAATGAGGTGGCAGAGGAACATGTTCCAAAGGAACAAGATAAAACCCCAGTTTGGACAATTAATACATATGCATTATTTGTGAGAATGATTCTGGTAAATACTTTTCCCTTTCAACAAGTACTTCTATACTACATGAAAAAATGTTCTGATAGCAGCAAAACTCTAGCTTATAACTTAATAGCTAAACAAAATACTTTATAAAAAGTAAAGTATTACCTTTCTTTAATGAAATCAATTCTTTTTTTAAAACATTTATTTATTTAGCTGCACGGGGGTCTTAGTTGAAGCATGCAGGATCGTTGGTGCCACATGCCAGATCCTTAGTTACGGCATGTGCGATCTTTTTAGTTGCAGTATTTGGGATCTTTTTAGTTGCGGCATATGGGATCTAGTTCCCTGACCAGGGATCGAACTCTGGCCCCCTGCATTGCGAGTGTGGAGCCTTAGCCACTGGACCACCAGGGAAGTCCCATCAATTCTTAATTAGGTTCTATATGTTCACTCATCTATTTAAATGCAATGTTTTGCGGGTCAAGATGCCTAAGCTTCCACATTTATTTGATATTTAAATTGATATAATCAAAGCAAGTTTACTCATCATCTTTTCAGAACATGACACTATTTAAGAATTTTTAATTTTTTCATTTATATAGTAGTTTCTCACCTGAAATTTGGAGATTACTTTTGAACTAATGATCAATTTAAAAAATATAAAACGTTTGGAAAAAAAGACTGATTCACTTTGTTATAAAGCAGAAACTAACACACCACTGTAAAGCAATTATACTCCAATAAAGATGTTAACAAACAAACAGACTAAAATTTCATACTTTTAAAATGAAGGGAGGAGAGCTTGTGAATGCTGAAGTCGATTCAACTCCCTGCTGAGTTCAGTCAAATTCGTAAGACAAAAAATAAAAATGGGATCTCAATTTATAATTGTGCAAATGAAAAATGACTTTAAAGGTCTTTGATGGAAATGGCTTGAAGCCTTCTCCCTGAAAATATTTTCGTTTTGGGGGAACACATAAACCACTACACATTTTAATTCTCAGAGCAGAGAATACTAGTGTTTCTTCACTGACAAGAAGAAAAAGAAAAAGTTTCTGAATGTTCGACTACTCCTGGTCACAGGTGTAAGAACAGAAACTTTTCCTGGCAAGTTCCTGCAAAGCTGGCTTTTTCTTTTAGCTGAGGGACTCTATTTCCTTTCACTAAAGGGAATAAAGTGAAAATGACTTTGATCTTGGCCTTTCAGTGCTTTAACAAACATTAAGATATGTATTCCCAAAATTCAGTCAGGATAATTTGTACTTTCTGAGATAACATCCATAAAGTGAAATGATGATGGTTTTCTGTGATTTGAAAAATGTATCCCTTGAGTTAAAAGTAACTTTGTGTTTCCTTTTCTTTATACATATATCTCTAACTCTCTGATTTTTTTTATGTCTTCATCTTTTGTTTTTCTTCTTTCTGATCTTTCCTCTAAATATGGCTTTAGTTATTATTTTTTCCATTTCCATTAATCAATAACATAAAATAATTTTATAATATATCTTTAAAATATTCTCTCTCCTGGGCACTTTCACATCAGCATACCACTTAGGTCTCACAATAACCCATTAAAATAGTTGATATCAAGCCTATTATTATTATTACATGTGAAAAATGATGGTCAGATGAACATATCATGAAACATCAGACATTTAGTAAGAGATGCATACCTGCTTTCAATGTTAACATTTTACTCCTCCCTGTTTCCACAAGGTTATCTATCTCATAATACCTATATCTCTTTATTTCTACCCCAATCTTAGTGGTCCTTTTGCTCTCACTTTCTGTTGGTTGTACTTCCTCTGGTTTTCTATTACTTTCTCATTTTTCTTTTTACTAATCCCTTCTTAACCTTCTTGGAACTCTATTTGAGCTAGCTTTATAACAAATTTGGTAGGGTTTTGGTAGTTATGGAATTAAGTTTTATGCACCCTGTTACAATTTCTAAAGCATACAAGGCGCTTTTTTTTTTCCCTTGCTTTTGTTGCTACAAAATATGCATACTTTGTGGATCGATACCTACATACGAATGTGGTGTGTTTTCCTTGTAAGACTTCAGAGTATCTCTTCCCTTCCTGCCTTTCTTTTCTACTTTTCTCTTTCTTTTCACCTTCTTTCCTTAAGCTCTGTTTTAAGATTTTATTTTGCATCTTCCCTGCATGTAAATCCATCAGAAAAGAGAATTGGCATCTGGATCAGTATAATTACAGACATATATTTAAGGATAAAAAAAATTGATTCCTATCTCAGAAAACAAAACAAGAAATAATCAATCTTTTCCCTTTTAAAGTTCTACTTTTGGAAATGGTTTCTACTCAGAAAGACTTACAAGCCTAAATATTTAAAGACCTCTTATTTTTGAAGTCTCTTCTAAAATTAAGTGGTGATTCAAAAAATGAAAAGTATCAGTATGATATGGCATGATTTACTCCTCATCATTTCTTTCTCTGATCCCAATATTTTATTTGTCTCAGCATATTCATGTTTACTTATAAATAAAAGAATAATTACTGGTCACAAAAGAATATGAGAAAAAGTGTGTTTACTTACCAAGAATAGAATGATTACTCAATTAAGCTATAACCGCAGGAAAGTAGAAAATAATTCATGAAATATGCATGTGAAATACACCTATATATTTTCCAAGCTTCTGCTCTCTTTCATTTGCATCTCTATGTAAAAGATACTGTGTTGTAGAAACAGCCACATTGGACATGCCTGCACAGCTGCTGGGCAAGTTAAGTTTATTAAAACCTTAGAGTAGATATTTAAAACACATGCTGGACTTTTCTAATGTCATGGAAACTAATGAAGTGAAGTGTATATATTTTCATTATATCTTTTTCTAATTCACAACTCACACAGACTTCTATATTCTCATCCCATAGATGCAATGCATTCTACAGTTGTCAAATGCAGAGTTGATATATATGTATGTGCATAAATATAGATAGCAATTAAAATTGCTAGTGAAGTGTGGACAAAAATCAAGTATAAAGAATTTTATAGCAAAAATTTCTCTACATTTTGGTACTCTGTAAAGATACTTTTTGGAGGGGGACAAATTCTCAAATTAGAAACATTAGAAAAATAGACCCCAGCAAAAAAAAAAGAAAGATTGTGAAATAACATTTTCACTAGTCATACTGGCAATGTTTTACCTAGCTTTTGGCAAGTTTTGAAAACTGATGACTTAAAAGCAATGAGTTTGTCCATTCCTATAAGTAATGAGCAGTAGTTAAGAATATACCTATGGACTCTGAATTGGGTCTATAACCCATCATGGGAGATTAAACATGTAAAAAGCTGTATAGCTTTGTGCAGAGTAACACAATAATTATTATCTACTATTAAGTTTAGTATTATCCTTATTGTTATTAGTATTTTTTTGAATGTTCATAGCAGCTTCATTTGTCATAATCCAAAATTGGAAACAATTCAAATGTCCGTCAACAGATAAGTGGATAAATAAATTAATAGTCTATCCATACAATGAAGTACTACCTAGCATACAAAGAAATGAACTATTAATATATACAACAACATGGATGAATCTTGAAATAATTATGCTTTCAAAACAATTATGCTTTGAAAGAAGTCAAAGGTAAGTACATACTGTATGGTTCTATTTATACGTTATTCGTATTTTATTGTTAGAAGTCATCTCCATATATGTTGCTTAGTGAAAATATGTATAAGGCTTATAATTAGGTGGATAACTCACTAAAACAATAAGCACATGGTGTTTCCGGTTGATTTGCCTGTGTGGGTCTATCACTGAATGTATCTTTGGATCTTACCTGTCCCCTGTGGTCAAGGATACGGAATCTGGAGCCAAACTGTTTGAGATGGAATGTCAGTCGTGCCACTTATCAGCTGTATGATGTTGGGAAAGTCATTTAATCTCTCTCTGTCTCAGATTCCCTCTGTAAAGTGGAGATAAAAATAGTACCTTACACATAGAATATTTGTGAATATTCAGTGAGCAGTGCAGTGCTTGGCACTTGGCCCCAAATAGCTCTTAACGATTTTCTGCCTATGGACCTTTCATTTGTTTTTTAAACTCTTTTTATAACAAAGGCGATGAAGGCAATATGTATAAAATGAAAAAAATTAAATTACACATATAATGCCTTAGAATTGTCTGTATCTGTCATACATCGCTTTCCTGGTAACCGTGGGTAAACAAGCATATCCTACATTGAATTATATTGACGTGTGTGTACTGCATTTATAAGTTTTCCTACTGCACAGAGACACGTAAGTGGATTAATAGAGGGAAAATAATTATTTTATGCACAAAGTCACTGTGGAAAATATTTTTAGTTCTTTGAAGTGTTTTTCCCTCTCTCAGCTAATTATCAAGTAGCTGCCTGATTGCTGACGATTGATGACTGATGGAGAGGCGGTTCAGCAGGTGCTAATAGTTTGGTTAGCATAAGTGGTTCTGAGGAAGGAGCAGCGCATTTCTGAGGCAGACAGAGCTACAGAAGATTCTCTGAAGGGTGGTGATTTGGAGGGTATATGGAGAATGTATTACAAATTGAAAAGAGTGGGATCTGAAGATTGTCTTAAATAATTGCTAATGATAATAATAGTTCTACATCTGACAATGATGCATAAAAAGGTTCTTTGTATTTTAAACTCTGAGGAGACAAAAGAAAGTTGAGAAAAACTTAGAGACAAACCTATCTTCCCTAATCTAATACTTTAAAAGAATCTCTGTAGTTCCATATTTAAAAAAAAAAAAAAAAAAGCTGATGCTGTAGCACAGGGAACTATATTCAGTATCTTGTGATAACCTATAATGGAAAAGAATCTGAAAAAGAATAGACATATATGTATATGTGTAACAATCACTTTGCTGTGAAACTGAAAATCAACTATACTTCAATAAAAATATTTTAAAAACTGATGCATATTGGATGGTAAGTAAATCATAATGTTAAAATAAAAGAATTAGAGCTATGTAATTTATTATTTATTAAAGTTATTATTAGTAAATAATTTATTATTAAAACAATGAGACTTGCATAATTTTATTAAATAAATGATTATACGTTAACAGATTTAATTTTAATTTTCCACTAAAATTAGAAATTAATATATTTCATCATTTTTATATTACTGTATAAATACAAATAAGAATATATTTGACACTTTTTTATAAATAATGATAAGCTATGATATCTTTATTTAAAACTAGTATATTATTTTGATGGAAGTCTGTTCAATTAAAATTTCAACACACACATAAATATTCTTGGAAGACTTCTCCCTTTAACAGTAATTTGCTGATTTAGTTGACGCAGTCAGAAAGAGGAAAAACATGAAATTCAACAGGGTCAGCACCTGGGGATGCACATAGCGAAACACATGTCACATTTAGAAGCTGCGAGTGAGAGCCTGTGGATGGGAGGTAAGCCCTTGCCTGCATCTCACCACCTCTGTAAAGTTTCTGAGCATCCTCAACACACAGGGAAGAATGCTAGGATAGGAGTCAAATTTCCACAACCAGCTGCTGTATCAATGCTGAGTTGAAGTATGTAGCTCCAAGCTAGCTACAGAGCATTCACCTCCTCTTGAACCCAAATCTATTGGGTTGGCCAAAAAGTTCATTTGGTTGGTGAATACGTTGTTCAATAAAGTTCTTCGTGAAAATGAAAAATGTGTCTTTTATTTTTACCTAATACCGAGCGAACTTTTTGGCCAACCAAATACATCATATGATTTCAACACACAGTCTTGGGGCCTATAGGAAAAAAGTAAACAAAAGAGAACTTAAGATGTATACGTACACAGCTGATTCACTTTGTTATACAGCAGAAACTAACACAACAATGTAAAGCAATTATACTGCAATAAAGATGTTAAAAAAAAAAAGGATGGAAGTAGGGGGGAGTTGTGGACAAAATGACCTGATCTCCATAGCCATGCTTCAAGCTGTATGCAAAAGAGATGTAGAAAGGGAGAAGAGATTAAGACAGTTATTCTACACTAAAGGTCTAGGCCTTGCCTTGGTCTTCCTACCACATAGAAGGGGGAAATGCACTGGAAGATCCCACAGGTGTTCATCTTTTAATCCACAGTAACCTGCCTACTAGTAACTGTCCCATTAGACTCTGACAAGACCCTATCAGCAGCCCCTCTCCCTGAACACGTACCTGAGAAAAATCTAAGTAGAGTCAGATGTAATAGCCCCTCTCTAGTGGTTGAGCGTGACTTTTTTTTTTCCCCTTTGACATGAATTCTCATGCTACTAAAAGACATAGATAGGGCCAAGATTACAGTTAGTGGAAAGAGCATCAGCTAAATTTAACTGATCCCAGGCATTCTTCTCAGCAACTAAAATAAACTACCAATTTGATCCTCACAATAGCTTCCTGTAGTAAGGACTGTTACTGCCCTATGGTAGAGATAATGAAATTCTGGTAGACAGAGATTAAGAAACTTGATCAAATTTTTATTCCAAGTAAACGGGAGGGCCAGAATTTAGTTTGAATCTAAAGTCACCCCTTTAGAAAATATACTCTACTGTGTCCCACAATTACACAGACTTAGTCAAATCCCAGATTCTGTTATCCTAGGAAAGTTCTTTTGACTATGTAATAGGATTATTGTGAGAATGATATTAAGTCACCTATAAGTTCTATCTCTCTGGTTATTGGTTTTATTTATTTATTTATTTTCCTCCTCTTAACTCCCAAATGCTCTCTGTCAGCTTGTCCTTCATCCAATAGTTCTTTGTTCATCTTACTCTAGAATGTGTTCCTTTATCTTTATGGAAAACTTCTTCCTGGATAAACGAATATCTCAATTCTATTTACCTCTTCACAAACACATTAATTTTATCTCCTAACTTTAACTGAAAATTGACTGTTTGCCCTCCAGCATTTTGCAGTAGAATTTCCTCTTTATTCTGAAACTCCTTCACCATGGAGTTCCAAAGCCAGAACTATAGATAGAATATATAGTATATATATTACATTATACATATATATATATAAACACACATATTATATATTTAATGTGCACATATGCAGTGTGTATATAGTACATATAAAGAAACCATATAGAATATACTCTATATGATATTAACTATATTAATCGACATTTTTATTTTCGGTCTTCCCCAAATGTCAGGAGAGTCCAAGAGTGTTCACCAGAGTATCACTAGAGAATAGACTGGTGCCTGGCACTTCGTGGGCCTCAAATTATATTTGTTAAATGAATGACTGAATGAAAGCTGAATTCTCAGGAAATATATACATCTATTTATATATAGAGAGAGAGACAGAGAGAGAGAGATAAATCCTGAGGGGAAAATCAAGGAGAATATGAACTACTTCCTAGCATTTATCTCCATAAATATGTAGAAATCCCAATAGCATATAAAAGCTCAATTTGTTTCATCTAGCAAAGCAAAAGAACATTGGCATCTTTGATATTGCTGTGCTTCAGATCTTTAATTTTATGAAAAGCACACCTAGGTCTAATTGCATCCAATTAAGATAAAATCAGAATACACTGTTGGCGTTATTGACTTCATAAATCTAATGCTCAATTATAAAGTGACTCAAAATCACTGCCAAGATCTAGACAACTGTTGCCTCTCCTAGAATTTCTTTTGCAAAAACAGCCTACATTATAAATCACTCTGTATGCAATGAAGGTCAGCTATCTACAGTTAATGGAATGTTTTCTCGCAGGATAATTCAGGTATATTGCCTTTCTTTTATCAGAATACATTTCTGGCTACATATGGCCTGATACTGAAGTGTCTCTATATCTCTCAAGACAAATGTTTTAGTGGATGAAGGCGTGGCTGAAAAAAAAGGGGAGTGGATTTACTCTATACAATTAAAATTTAGATTTGAAAATTATTAATAGTAATTATGTAAATAATGGGCAAGTTTTTAATTTCAGAATCAGAAAATTCTTAAGAAGACTTTTTTGTATGTCATTAAACTGGACAAGGGAATATTCAAGCTATATGTTGGGAGAGCTCTTGATTTTTGAAAAAGGAAAAAAAGATGAAGAAGTCTAACAGACAATAACATATCTATAAGAAAATGTACATTTTACAAGTCACAACTACCCAAGGTTTATGAAAAAAAGCCATCTCTGAAACCTCCTTTACCTGAAATGTGTGACCAACCTGATTATCACAAGGTGGAGACAGGCCCTGTGGCCCCTCCACCCAAGGATCTGTTTGTAAAGGCAGTAATGCGAGATGACCTGGGTTCCAATCCCAAACCAACCATGTACTGTTTGTTGGGTCTTGGTCAAGTTTTCTTAACCTCATCTGTAAGCTGCGTTATTCACCATTCTTGGGTTTTCATGAGGATTAAATGAATTAATACTTATGACATGTTTAAAATACTGCCTGGCTCATAGTAATCACTCTTTAAGTGTTAGCTCTGATTTTATTTTTATTGTTGAGTAACTTATTCTGATAAATATTTTTCCAAGGTATAAATAGGCTGGCAATCTACCCACAAACATCAAAGTCCTAAAGGGCGTGTCTCAATCATATCTTGACTTATGTCAAAAACAGCAAGAGCTTTACAGAAGTAAAGATAAATACACAAATACTCATTTTACCATTTACTAATTATATTTTTTTCGGCAATCTACTTATCATGCCTAAGACTTTTTTTTTCTTTTACCATCTATTTATCTGCCATGTACTATTGTTTGAGATTATAATTTTGTAATCTTTCCTTACCATTTTAGATTAACTCCAGGTAATAATAGAAAGGAAACAAAAACGAATGATAATTGCCTAAACTGACGTTTCAGGGGAAATATTTACTAATTTTTAGGACAACTTGGAATGTTTATACTCCAGCAACATATGCAAAGAAAAGCCACAAAGAGCCTTGACATGTAGCATTTGCCAATTTCTGGGGTATAAATTGTGAATACTTCCGCTAAGTGGAATTCCAAGCTATCATAATGGTGTCAGTGAATGTAGCACTGAAATAAGATGCATACATCTGGCTCTCTTGAGCCAGTATAATCTGGTTTCAGTACATCACTGCTTCTACCCAGTGTAGGATTCTCACCAGCTTGTGCCCCGTGTACAATGTAACTTTCCCCAGGGGTAAGGAAAAAACATCCCACGTCACAACATCCACAGAAAAATTCATGATTCCACGATGAGTCTGCATGTTCCAGAGCAACCAGTTTCACAAACGGCTCAGATTTAGTCCTATTATCTAAAAAGCGTTTTGCAGAGTATAATGGAGTGGGGAGCTAGTATTCTATAGGACTTAAATGCTGAAAATCTATTTTTTAAAATATTCTACATAGAACAAAATCAAGGAAAAGACAGAGTAAATTATAAGAAACTGAAAGCAACAATTGGGCATCAAAGCACACACCAGAGAGGGTAGAACAAGATAAATATAAACTGGAGGGAGAAAAAAAAAAAGTTCTGTATTGCATCAGCATTTTTCAGACTTTTGATATGCACACAGATCACCTGGGTCTCTTGTTACATGCAAATTGTGATTCGCTAGGAATGGGAACGGGTCTGAGATTTTTGCATTTCTAATAGTTAATACTGATTTCTCTGGTCTCATAACTACATTTTGAATAGCAAAGTACTAGGTTATTTTAGCTACCTTCAGTTCTTCAGTGATAAGAAAATGAAAACTAATTTCAGAAAAAAAGATGCAGAGTAAGTAAACAGCACTAAATTGTTTTTAGAAACTGAAAACTCAGTCATTCTCATGGGGAGTAAGACAGGGAAGATTTTCTTTGAATGTTTATTTATTAGTTTGATGACTTGTCTAGGAAGCAATGCCAAATACTTTGGAAAGCTGGGACAACTTTGTTGCGGCTTGAGAAGCAGGGGAACTTTTTCTAAGTGGACACTCTTAGCTCATATGGTAACTTATCACAAGGGCTGCTAGTTAGTATGAAGAAAATCTGGGATGTCCAAGAGATGCATGAGGCGAATCTCCCCTCACTGCTCAGCAAAAAAGTACATGAGTCACTTACTACCCGCCACCTTCGACCACAGAGCTGGGAACTGTGGACTTCTTTCTAGGCTCCAGTGGCATAGTGAGTCTAGCTGTAGGCCACCATGCTCTCAGTCCCCCTGTGGCATCATGGAGAAAAACATCTACCAATAGTCTCTTCTGAAGAATGGGAAGTCTCAGGCTTCTCACTAACCTTCAGTTGTTAGTATCAGATATTTTAGCACATGATTCATTCTAATAAGGAATTTTAAGAGCATTAGGTTCTAAATGTGAGATCAGGCTGCTATTCTTGATAGATTATTCTCCAAAAAGCATCTCATCCATATTTTGTTGGATAATATCTTGAGAGTTAACATAGGTGGTTTCTTCTTTCCTTTCTCCACTGTGTAAATAAATAGCATGTTCAGTGTTTAAGGATAGTATGTGGCCAACTGAGCCATACTGGAACCTATGTCAAAAGAAAAAAATCGGCAATAATGTCTTTATTTAAAATTTTAATACTCCGTTCACCATGCATTTTTGCATTAATTTTTTAAAATTATATTATTATTAACATTTTTTGAATTCTATTTATTTTTTTATACAGCAGGTTCTTATTAGTTATCTATTTTATACATATTAGTGTATACATGTCAATCCCAATCTGCCAATGCATCATGCCCCCACCCCACCCCCACCTCAGTTTCCCCCCTTGGTGTCCATACGTTTGTTCTCTACATCTCTATTTCTGCCCTGCAAACCGGTTCATCTGTACCATTTTTCTAGGTTCCACATACATTTGTTAATATACGATATTTTTCTCTTTCTGACTTACTTCACTCTGTATGACAGTCTCTAGATCCATCCACATCTCTACAAATGACCCAGTTTCGTTCCTTTTTATGGCTGAGTAATATTCCATTGTATATATGTGTCACATCTTCTTCATCCATTTGTCTGTTGATGGGCATTTAGGTGGCTTCCATGACCTGGCTATTGTAAATAGTGCTGCCCTGAACATTGGGGTGCATGTGTCTTTTTGAATTATGGTTTTCTCTGGGTATATGCCCATTAGTGGGATTGCTGGGTCATATGGTAATTCTATTTTTAGGTTTTTAAGGAACCTCCATACTGTTCTCCATAGTGGCTGTATCAATTTACATTCCCACCAACAGTGCAAGAGGGTTCCCTTTTCTCCATGCCCTCTCCAGCATTTGTTGTTTGTAGATTTTCTGATGATGCCCATTCTAACTGGTGTGAGGTGATACCTCTTTGTAGTTTTGATTTGCATTTCTCTAATAATTAGTGGTGCTGAGCAGCTTTTCATATGCTTCTTAGCCATCTGTATGTCTTCTTTGGAGAAATGTCTGTTTAGGTCTCCTGCCAATTTATTGATTGGGTTGTTTATTTTTTTAATATTGAGCTGCATGAGCTGTTTATATATTTTGGAGATTAATCCTTTGTCCGTTGATTCATTTGCAAGTATTTTCTCCCATTCTGAGGGTTGCCTTTTCATCTTGTTTGTAGTTGCCTTTGCTTTGCAAAACATTTTAAGTTTCATTAGGTCTCATTTGTTTATTTTTGGTTTTATTTCCATTATTCTAGGAGGTGGGTCAAAAAAGATCTTGCTCTGATTTATGCTAAAGAGTGTTCTTCCTATGTTTTCCTCTAAGAGTTTTATAGTGTCCAGTCTTACATTTAGGTCTTTAATCCATTTTGAATTTATTTTTGTGTATGGTGTTAGGGAGTGTTCTAGTTTCATTCTTTTACATGTAGCTGTCCAGTTTTCCCAGCACCACTTATTGAAGAGACTGTCTTTTCTCCATTGTATATTCTTGCCTCCTTTGTCATAGATTAGTTGACCACAGGTGTGTGGGTTTACCTCTGGGCTTTCTATCCTGTTCCATTGATCTATACTTCTGTTTTTGGCCAGTACCATATTGTCTCGATTACTGTACCTTTGTAGTATAGTCTGAAGTCAGTGAGTCTGATTCCTCCAGCTCCATTTTTCTTGATCAAGATTGCTTTGGGGGCTTCCCTGGTGGCGCAGTGGTTGAGAGTCCACCTGCCGATGCAGGGGACATGGGTTAGTGCCCCGGTCTGGGAAGATCCCACATGCCGCGGAGTGGCTGGGCCCGTGAGCCATGGTCACTGACCCTGCGCGTCCGGAGCCTGTGCTCCGCAACGGGAGAGGCCACAACAGTGAGAGGTCCGTGTACCGCAAAACAAACAAACAAACAAAAGATTGCTTTGGCTATTCGGGGTCTTTTGTGTCTCCATAAAATTTTAAGATTTGTTGTTCTAGTTCCATAAAAAATGCCATTGGTAATTTGATAGGGATTGCATTGAATCTGTAGATTGCTTTGGGTAGTAGAGTCATTTTCACAATATTGGTTCTTCCAATCCAAGGACACGGTATATTTCTCCATTTGTTTGTGTCATCTTTGGTTTCTTTCATCAGTGTCTTATAGTTTTCTGAGTACAGGTCTTTTACCTCCTTAGGTAGGTTAATTCCTAGGTATTTTATTCTTTTTGTTGCAGTGGTGAATGGGATTGTTTCCTTAATTTCTCCTTCTGATTTTTCATTGTTAGTGTATAGGACTGCCAGAGATTTCTGTGCATTAATTTTGTATCCTGCAACCTTACCAAATTCACTGATTAGCTCTAGTACTTCCCTGGTGGCATCTTTAAGATTCTCTATGTATAGTATCATGTCATCTGCAAACAGTGACAGCTTTACTTCTTCTTTTCCGATTTGGATTCCTTGTATTTATTTTCCTTCCCTGACTGCCGTGGCAAGGACTTCCAAAATTATGTTGAATAATAGTGGTGAGAATGGACATCCTTGCCTTCTTCCTGATCTTAGAGGAAATGCTTTCAGTTTTTCACCATTGAGAATGATGTTTGCTGTGGGTTTCTCACATATGGCCTTTATTGTTGAGGTAGGTTCCCTCTATGCCCACTTTCTGGAGACTTTTTATCATAAATGGGTGTTGAATTTTGTCAAAAGCTTTTTCTGCATCTACTGAGATGATCATATGGTTTTTATTCTTCAGTTTGTTAATATGGTGTATCACATTCATTGATCTGCATGTACTGAAGAATCCTCACATCTCTGGGATAAATCCCACTTGATCGTGGTGTATGATCCTTTTAAAGTGTTTTTGGACTCTGTTTGCTAGTATTTTGTTGAGGATTTTTGCATCTATATTCACCAGTGATATTGGTCTGTAATTTTCTTTTCTTGTAGTATCTTTGTTTGGTTTTGGTATCAGGGTGATGGTGGCCTCATAGAATGAGTTTGGGAGTGTTCCTTCTTCTGCAATTTTTTGGAAGAGTTTGAGAAGGATGGGTGTTAGCTCTTCTCTAAATGTTTGATAGAATTCGCCTGTGAAGCCATCTGGTCCTGGACTTTAGTTTGTTGTAAGATTTTTAATCACAGTTTCAATTTCATTACTTGTGATTGGTCTGTTCATATTTTCTACTTCTTCCTGGTTCAGTCATGAAAGGTAATACTTTCTAAGAATTTGTCCATTTCTTCTAGGTTGTCCATCTTACTGGCATAGAGTTGCTTGTAGTTGTCTCTTATGATGCTTTGTATTTCTGTGGTGTCTATTGTAACTTCTCCTTTTTCATTTCTAATTTTATTGATTGGAGTCCTCTTCCTCTTTTTCTTGATGAGTCTGGCTAATGGTTTATCAATTTTGTTTATCTTCTCAAAGAATCAGGTTTTAGTTTTACTGATCTTTGCTATTGTTTTTTTGTTCTATTTCATTTATTTCTGCTCTGATCTTTATGATTTCTTTCCTTCTACTAACTTTGGGGTTTGGCTTTCCCTATTTCTCTAGTTCCTTTAGGTGTAAGGTTAGATTGTTTATTTGAGATTTTTCTTGTTTCTTGAGGTATGCTTGTATTGCTATAAACTTCCATCTTACAACTGCTTTTGCTGCATCCCATCGGTTTTGGGTCATCATGTTTTCATTGTCATTTGTCTCTAGGTATTTTTTGATTTCCTCTTTGATTTCTTCAGTGATCTCGTGGTTATTTAGTAACGTATTGTTTAGCCTCCATGTGTTTGTGCTTTGTACGTTTTTTCCCCTGTAATTGATTTCTAATCTCATAGCATTGTGGTCAGAAAAGATGATATGATTTCAATTTTCTTAAATTCACTGAGGCTTGATTTGAGATCCAAGATGTGATCTATCCTGGAGAATGTTCCGTGCACACTTGAGAAGAAAGTGTAATCTGTTTTTGGATGGAATGTCCTATAAATATCAATTAAATCTATCTCGTCTATTGTGTCATTTAAAGTTTGTGTTTCCTTATTAATTTTCTGTTTGGATGATCTTTCCATTGGTGTAAGTGAGGTGTTTAAAGTCCCCCACTCTTACTGTGTTACTGTCGATTTCCTCTTTTATAGCTGTTAGCGGTTGCCTTATGTATGGAGGTGCTCCTATGTTGGGTGCATATATGTTTATAATTGTTATATCTTCCTCTTGGATTGATCCCTTTATCATTATGTAGTGTCCTTCTTTGTCTCTTATAACGTTCTTTATTTTAAAGTCTATTTTATCTGATATGAGTATTGCTATTCCAGGTTTCTTTTGATTTCCATTTGCATGGCATATCTTTTTCCATCCCCTCACATTCAGTCTGTATGTGTCCCTAGGTCTGAAGTGGGTCTCTTGTAGACAGCATATATATGGGTCTTGTTTTTGTATCCATTCAGCAAGCCTGTGTCTTTTGGTTGGAGCACTTAATCCATTCACATTTAAGGTAATTATTGATATGTATGTTCCTATTACCATTTTCTTAATTGTTATGGGTTTTTGTAGGTCCTTTTCTTCTCTTGTGTTTCCTACTTAGAGAAGTTCCTTTAGCATTTGTTGTAGAGCTGGTTTGTTGGTGCTGAATTCTCTTAGCTTTTGCTTGTCTGTAAAGCTTTTGATTTCTCTGTCAAATCTGAATGAGATTCTTGCCAGGTAGAGTAATCTTGGTGGTAGGTTCTTCCCTTTCATCACTTTAAATATGTCATACCACTCCCTTCTGGCTTGCAGAGTTTCTGCTGAGAAATCAGCTATTAACCTTATGGGAGTTCCCTTGTAATGTTATTTGTCATTTTTCCCTTATGGCTTTCAACAATTTTTCTTTGTCCTTAATTATTGTGAATTTGATTACTATATGTCTCAACGTGTTTCTCCTTGGGTTTATCCTGCCTGAGACTCTCCATGCTTCCTTGACTTGGGTGGTTATTTCCTTTCCCATGGTAGGGAAGTTTTCGACTGTAATTTCTTCAAATATTTTCTTGGGTCCTTTCTCTCTCTTTTCTCCTTCTGGGACCCCTATGATGCAAATTTTGTTGCATTTAATGTTGTTCCAGAGGTCTTTTAGGCTGTCTTCATTTCTTTTCATTCTTTTTTCTTTATTCTGTTCCACGGCAGTGAATTCCACCATTCTGTTTTCCAGGTCACTTATCCGTTCTTCTGCCTCAGTTATTCTGCTATTGATTCCTTCTAGTGTATTTTTCATTTCAGTTATTGTATTGTTCATCTCTGTTTGTTTGTTCTTTAATTCTTCTAGATGTTTGTTCTTTAATTCTTCTAGCTCTTTGTTAAACACTTCTTGCATGTTCTCGATCTTTGCCTCCGTTCTTTTTCCAAGGTCCTGGATCATCTTCACTATCATTATTCTGAATTCTTTTTCTAGAAGGTTGCCTATCTCCACTTCATTTAGTTGTTTTTCTGGGGTTTTATCTTGTTCCTTCTTCTGGTACATAGCCCTCTGCCTTTTCATCTTGTCTATCTTTCTATAAATGTGATTTTTGTTCCACAGGCTGCAGAACTGTAGTTCTTCTTGCTTCTGCTGTCTGCCCTCTGGTGGATGAGGCTATCTAAGGGGCTTGTGCAAGTTTTCTGATGGGAGGGACTGGTGGTGGGTAGAGCTGGGTGTTGCTCTGGTGGGCAGAGCTCAGTAAAACTTTATTCCACTTGTCTGCTGATGGGTGGGGCTGGGTTCCCTCCATGTTGGTTGTTTTGCCTGAGGCGATCCAGCACTGGAGCCTACCCGGCTCTTTGGTGGGGCTAATGGTGGACTCTGGGAGGGCTCACGCCAAGGAGTACTTCCCAGAACTTCTGCTGCCAGTGTCCTTGTCCTCATGGTGAGCCACAGCCACCCCCGCCTCTGTAGGACACCCTCCAACACTAGCAGGTAGGTCTGGTTCAGTCTCCTATGGGTCACTTCTCCTTCCCCTGGGTCCCAGTGCACACACTACTTTTTGTGTGCCCTCCAAGAGTGGAGCCTCTGTTTCCCCTAGTCCTGTCAAAGTCCTGCAATCAAATCTCGCTAGCCTTCAAAGTCTGATTCTCTAGGAATTCCTCCTCCCGTTGCCAGACCCCCAGGTTGGGACCCTTATGTGGGGCTCAGAACCTTCACTCCAGTGGGTGGACTTCTGTGGTATAAGTGTTCTCCAGTTTGTGAGTCACCCACCCAGCAGTTATGGGATTTGATTTTATTGTGATTGCGCCCCTCCTACCATCTCATTGTGGCTTCTCCTTTGTCTTTGGATGTGGGGTATCTTTTCTGGTGAGTTCCAGTGTCTTCCTGTCGATGACTGTTCAGCAGTTAGTTGTGATTCCGGTGTTCTCACAAGAGGGAGTGAGAGCACGTCCTTCTCCTCCACCATCTTGAACCAATCTCTTATACATTTCTTTTATGTTCAAGAGCCTCTACCATGTACACTGGAAAGATCGAAGGATGAATTAGACACCAATCTATTAATCTTGATTATTGAGATTTTCAATGTCCTCTTAAATTTTGTGCCCGAAGTGATTATCTCACACAACTCTCTCTGTTAAGCAGATGGAAAGACTCCAAGACTACCTGGTTTGGTTTTTATAAAAGCCTAAGCCTATTGCCTACGACGTAGTTTGCAGGAAGGCACAGAGAAGGTATGGAAGAATTTCCTGCATGAGTGTGAGGAAGAGCCTTGAACTGGGGGAGGTAAACAGCTCTGTTTGTTCTAGAGTTCTAAAACCTGGATGCATGTTTTAACCTCAGATATACTCTATATAGGAGGCAAATTCTAAAAAGAAATGGGTTTCTGCATTTCTAAGGAGATGAGATTTTAGCCAGTGGGATTCTCAGGCTTGGAAAAAGATTTCTATGCCCCAGGGACAGCATGGAAACAGCAGAAAGCCTTGAACTAAGGAAAGACCATAGAGTAAGAATAATAAATATCTCCCTGGTGGGATGTTAATCTAGGATCGTTAGGGGGTTAGTAGAAATAAAAGAGGTTAAACTTTTTTATGACTTCAGCGGGCCATGTGTCTGTTTGCTGAAGAGGGGGCTTAGAGAATAATAAAGAAATGTGTTACTTCTTGTACATCTTGGACCAAAATTCATACCATATATACACAGATGCTTAAACCTGATGATTCAACCTTTTAAGTAGCATCCAGACACTGGCTGGAGAAAGCCTAAGAGTTCCCTAAAATACTTTACCTCATGGAAGACTATTTCTTTATGGGTATATTAGATATTATAATTATTATTACAATTATTGCTTCTAGATCCAAACAGCTTCTAAGAATATCACTTCCTCAATCTCCCTGAAAGAAAGAGGATCCATTTGCCGTGATTAAACTGGACCCCAACTCCCAGGTCCCTAGATGACTGGCCCTGAGTGGATCTGCACCCCAGTGAATTAATTCATAGGCTAAGTTGATTACATTGAATTATCTTGAAAATCTGTAATTAGGACACCCTCACAGATCCAGTTAGCCAGTTAGAATGTGAAGGGCACTAGAATCTCATAGTCATGTAGAATCCAGGATAAAGTCAGTGCTAGGACTATGCAGGATCCTCTGCATATTTATACAGGATATATTTACTGGGGAGAAAGAGAAGTCCTATAAAACTGGGAAATCTGTTGAGTAGACAGAAGCAGAGTTTAGAGACACACAGAGCAAAGCTGAGATGAAAAACTATACCAAACAAAGAAGACATTTGTATTACTTGAAGATATTTATCCACTAACTCCCACCAGCTATTGGTTGAAAGCTCTCCTGGGGGGAATGTCCTTCACCCAACACATTGGTCCTGCTGCGTGCATCTGTGTGACTGCAGAGGACTATAGAAGCCATAGAGAGCCAAAGAGTCACAGGTAATAGAAACTGGAAACCACGCCAGCATGCAGAGAAATGTTAAGTACTAGAGAAGGGGAGCGGGGGGTTAGACTTATTAACCATTTCTCCAAAGTTAAAAAAATTAAAAGGACTTAAACTGAAAAAAATTAAACCGTACTGGGTTTTCGGAGGAAATAGCCAATGAGAAAGAACAGAGATCAGAGATGGGACCAGCAAAATCTGTCCCTGCTCTAACTGGCATGCACTGAGGGCTACACGGCAGAATTACGAAAGGTCTGAACACTGATCACATAAAAGCCTGAAGCGCTTTACGTTAAATGCATCATACTTATGTGATGCCCTAAAACACAAGTCTATGTTTCAAGTTCCTTCTGAGGTAGGACTGATATTTATACTCTGAACTGGGTCATGGTACAAAAGAAAGCATTACTGCACTCATTGGAAGTCACATCTATCTCAAAGGAAAAAGTACTTCGACCACAAAAGTAAAGTTTCAGACATGAAAGCCCTGGGGCCTACAGGGAGAATGAAGCTGGCAGCCTGCAAAAAATTCAACCAAACCTGAAAGCCATTCTGTAGCAACACACTGGGCAACCAAATCATTCCGCTGGAAATTTCTAAACAGGTTACTATGCCAACTACTCTTCAGGTACTAAGAGGTGCTTTAAAGTGGCCTATGGGTTCCATTTAACATGTAAGCACTCTGAGAAGATGCTGCCAAGGCACTGATGACCTTATGTTAAAGAGTAAAAATGTCCATTCAAAGTTTAAAATGTTAGGAAACTTCAAAGTGAGACTGTTGTGTTTTAAAAAATTATATCAATTGTAACTTTATTAATTTAAAAAAACTCTAAATGTTTTTATAAAAAATTCACCAGAGTAGATTAAACTAATAATGCCCAAGAAAAACATTTTAAGTCATTTTCTTAAAGGTATGTTGTTTATTAGGTCATGCCTTGTACAACCACACCTTTTCATAAGAAATTACATTTGTGAGGTGACTGAGTTAAAGGTAAAATATTTAAAAGCAGTAGGTACAGCTGTATTAAAAAATATTTGCAGTGTCATCAATATCAAAAATCAAAGAGCAGTAGATTTAAAGGAGAGAGAGATTGCTGATCAGTTATATATAACTTTAGCAAAATAGTTCTTATGGTTATTGATTCTGGAACTATTATGTAACTTATTATGAATGTCTCAATGTCAGGATTTTTTTTCCTTTTTTTGATCCAGTAGTATCATCAAAAATTTTTCTTTAAAGAAAAAATATAAGAGCAATAACTCTCTCCTCAATCATTAGTTCTTAAATTCTGACCTTTTTATTCACTCTCAGTAACTGAGCTTATTTCTGACATTTCTGAAATTTGGTCACATTCCCTCCCCACGTTCTAGGAAACATTCTTTTAGTCAAACTTATTCTGCCGCTCCCCCCTATTGATCTTTATTACCAATGACTCTACCTGCCCAGATAAGCATTTTAGATAGATCACTGAGGCTTGAGTCGAGAAAGTGAAATTGAAAAAGAGAAATTCTGTGATCAGGGAGACCAATGAGAAGTATTGTGAGGGTTCAGCAAAAAACAATAATAAAAATCAAGGCCAGAATTAAGGGAAACAACAGGATGATGAAAGAGAACATTCAAGAGAGATGTTAAGGAATTAGAGAGTAGAGCACTTGCTGCTCTCTGAGTATGTGAGTAACTCTACAGAGGCGCCCAGGTTTTTGCCCTTGGCAGCTGAATGGTGCCATTGACTGAGATAGAGACATGGGCAGCAGAGAGATGTTCTATATGGCTCTGTAAGCATGTGCATCTCGTGGAAGCAAAATGGGTGGCACTCTCGCCACACTCATTTCATCTGATTTATATATTTGGAGACTCTCTATGTTTTGTCCCTTGTTAGTATTATCTTTTCCCGATATGGGAGAGCTGTCTGTCCCGTTAGTCCGATTTCCTTCATATTGAAGGTCAACTGGAATCATTATCATCCCTTGGAATTTTGTTCCCAATATATGTAAAGTTTAACATGATATCTTCCTGAGTTTGTCCTCACAGATATGTTACACGTCTAGAACAGATATTGAAAATCTGAACCCAAAGCCCACTAGATTCCAATACGGAGGCCATCCCAACATAAATGGGAAATTTGACTCATTTGTGTAAAACAGTCACATCACCAGGCCTGGTCCAGAAGAAAACAAAAGGATGACATTAGTTAAAAATCAAACCCAGCTGATCGGCTCGGTGCTTTGTGGCCACCTAGAGGGGTGGGATAGAGAGGGTGGGAGGGAGGGAGATGCAAGAGGGAGGAGATATGGGAACATATGTATAACTGATTCACTTTGTTATAAAGCAGAAACTAACACACCATTGCAAAGCAATTATACTCCAATAAAGATGTTAAAAAAAACAATCAAACCCAGTTACCAATTTCTAAATTGATCTGGTAATTTTGTCAGTGGGAGTGTTGCTCAATATATCTGCCAAAATATGGAAGTTCAAAGCAACAAAAATAATAGGAAAAGGAAATGTGATAATGCATTTCTGTGAAGCATACAGAACCAGAGTAGTTAAAAGCAGGCAAAAAAGTATCATGGCCTAACATCTCCTTGGGTTCTACAGTTAGACCTCTTCAAATGCAAATCCAAGCTCCAAGCTGTGTGATTTTGGTTAATTTACTTATATTCTATAAAACTCAGTTTTTCCATCTATAAAAATGAGACAATAGTGATATCTACTTCAATTGAAACTTTGTGATGCTTAAATGATATTGAAGTAATGCAAACTGTACTAGTAAGTGAACAGTAAGAGTTACTACTTATGATATTAGTGTATTATTATAATTAGGCTACAAAGCAATAAAGATATTATTATGTATGTCCACGGGTCATATACGTCCATTGACAGGAATTCTTGACATCTGATAGATGAATGTTCTGTCAGTTATACATGTGGCCAAATTTTCTCACACTGTGACTTGTCTTTTCTCTCTCTTGTTGGTTAGTTTTATTAACATACATTTGTAATTTTAATGAAATATAATTTTTTTCACTGTTTACCTTGCCTATTTCAGGGTCATGAAGTGGAAACGAAGGAAACTGAACAATTCAGGGGGCCATGTTGATAAACTGGATGGAGAAAGAGCAATCAAGAAAAACACCCAGATTTTTTACGTGAGTAACTGTGTGATCAGTGATATCATCAACTGTAATAGGGAAAACCATAGAAATAGAAGACGCAACCCAAACTCTATTTTGAATATGCTAGGTTTAAAATAATCCTGATCTATTTTGGAGATGATGTGGTGGCTATATGTCTCACGTTCATGGGAATGCCAGTACTTCAGATGTAAATTTGGCCACATGATATTTATAGATATGGTACTAGATGAGAGTTCCTAGGAAATGAATATATAGAGAGAAGAGGGTGCAGGAACAATGCTAAGATATGCCTGAATTTAAAGTTTTATGGGAAGAAACTTGCAAAAGAGACTAAGTAGTTGTGCAAGATATCAGGACTGGTTGATGATATGAAATCTAAGACAGCAAAGTAAGGCAAGAACAATGCTGCTGAGATGTCAAATAAGAGAGAATCAGAGAAGTGTCACTGGACTTTGGCAACGCAAGAGTTATTTTTGATCTCGACAAAAGCAATTTCAATAGGTTGGTTACAGAGAAAGAACTTGAGTGAAGAGTGAAGAAGTGGAGACAATGAAGTCAGATGCAAGTTTCCAAAGTATGTTCTGTAGTAGAGAGGACAATAAAAACTAGAGAAGTATTCAGAGGAGAACATGGAATCAAGGGAATTTTTTTAAATTTTATAAAAGGTGGAAGGAAATGTTCTGAGATGGCAAGAGATCCAGAGCCCGATGGAAAAGGAGTTTAGACCATATATGGAAGGGAATATTTGTTCCATTAGGAAGAGGGAAGCCATCGTATGTAGCTACAGTACTAGCTTTGGTGGTAGACAGAACAGTAATAGCACTGAATTTATATTCTATAAAAATCATTCTAGTTGCAGTGTGGAGAACTGATTGAAGTGATTATTTTAGTATTAAAGTGGGGTATGGTGAAAGCCTGATCCAGCAGAAGACCAGTGATGCAGAAGAGGAAGCAAGTTGACAGACATTAAAAAGAGGACAGACTTAAGCTGATCACGGACTAGAGGTAGAGAAGTTGTAGGTAAAAGAAAGAATTTGAAGATGATTTCTTCTTACTTCCTATGGGACAAGTGCTGGCATCTCATTATCTAGCTAAAGAATACTAGAGTGAGGAGGGCTCAGTTTAGAGGAGAAAACAATTCTTATTTAATCACACAGATTTTTTTTTTTTTTCGGTATGCGGGCCTCTCACTGCTGTGGCCTCTCCCGCCGCGGAGCACAGGCTCTGGACGCGCAGGCCCAGCGGCCATGGCTCACGGGCCCAGCTGCCCTGCGGCATGTGGGATCCTTCTGGACCGGGGTACAAACCCACGTCCGCTGCATCGGCAGGCGGACTCTCAACCACTGCGCCACCAGGGAAGCCCAATCACACAGATTCTGAGGTGCCTGGGAGATGTGCAGGTGACTGTTAGATACATGCTTTTCATTTAATTCTGTTATTATAGACCTAGCTACAAGTCTGCATGCTATATAAGTTGCGATGTTTTTATTTCAATTAAAAATAATGGCCACTTTGCCTTTTTAATTATGATTTGTTTAGCTTCTAGACATACGAAAAAAAATTAAAACGCATTTAACAAATCAGTACAGAAATTGTTTCTATTAAATTAAACAAACATTAAAACACCTAACCCAATGTTCCACATCAAGACGAGGTAGCAGTGCCTGGAGTAAAATAGATTCAGACCCAGCCACACTAGGGTACGGTTGTTAAAATAACTGATTGTGATAGTGTAGGTTACTTATCTAAAACTCTTAAAAGACGTAAACTGCATTTCATTCATCTAATTCATAATATGACCAATGTATTGAAAATAAGCAGGGATATAGTTAGAATTTCCATTTCCCATCTTGACAGTCAAACATCTATTTTCTATACATATCCCATATACATTGCAATTGTATGCAAATGATAGACTAGAGAACATGTCTGTAGGAATTGGAATTTCTGTTGTTGTTTCAAATGTGCTTAAGATTGGAATGTAAGTAACACATTATAATTTAAAATGTGATTCATTTCATTTTCGGGAAGATCACATCTTGCCCAAGGAAGATATGTTCCTTTATATGGATACTTCTCTTTCATGAATTTATTTAGTTTCACCAATATTTAGGTAAGGAGATAACAACACACCTGTAACATATTTTTGAGATTGCTGTGGAACCTTTCAGATAATTTAAACTTAATTATGACATCTTGTTTCAGCGTTTCAGTGATACTACCTTTTTTCACTATTAATTAGGCAACAAAACACTGTCTATGTGGAGATTTTTATACACAGCTTCCAAATTTTAAGTTATTCTCTACAATGTGAATATTAAAAATTACCCCATTTCCCTCTCTTTTCCTCTCACAAAGATGACAGTATGTGTGAAAAGTACTGTGACCATTGATCTCACCTTAACACATCAGGTTTACCAGTTTAGCATGGGCAGCAGGTGAGAGGGTGAAAGTAAACTAGTTTCTGTGTGACTGACAGTCACTACCACAGATTCTGTATGTATATGGTTTTATCTAAAAGCCACACATCTCTGTGAAGTTGGTATTGAGTATTCTTCACCTCATTTTAGAGATGAAAAAGTGATTCAGAACAATGAACCATTTTCCCAACTTCATACAACTTGGTAACTGAGCTAAAATATCAGCCCAGATCTACACAACTTGTGAACTCAAGCTCCATCTACTACATCGTATTGGGAGTAAAGCAGGTAACTCCAAAGATCCATGTAGGAATTGCTGGGCTGGGATTGTTTTCTGTAGTTTCCCTGGGATTCTGAAGATATGTTACCATTTGATGTGTGATTATCTCACCAAGTCAAGTTTGTTTGAAAGTAATGCACTTAAATTAATTCAAAGTATAAATGAGCTTTACTGGGAGAGAACGGATTTCTTACCAAATTCGATGACTGAACAAAGAAGAGCTGGGTCCCATGCAAACTGGAACTAAAACTCAGAAAACCAAGACTATGTTCTCTGCCTCTCCAGGATCATATGGATTTTCTCTTCTCTATTTTTTTTTTTTTTTTTTTACGTATCAGCAGCATTCTCCTTCAGTGGACCCCCTTTACTCAATGTACACCTAGGCCAACAGAGCTAATACCTTGACTATTACCATGACCTTCCAAAACTTTGCTGTCTACTAAGGTAGCCACTAGCCACATAGCACTATTTAAATTCGACTTAACTAAATTTAATAAAATAAAAATTGAGTTAATCTGTCTTTTTAGTCACATTTCAACTGTGCAATGGCCACATTTCTATCACTCCAGAAAGTTCTATCGAGCAGTACTGTTCCAGTTCTTCTTTGCTCATCATGTGTTATCTGCAATTTCTATGCCTCTCCCTTCAAATTTTCAATTCATTTGAGACATTTTATGCAAGTTCCTAAACCTCTGCCAGAATCAATGTCCATCCCTGGTCCAATCACCTTTGACTAGAAAGAGAAAGATCTCTTGTACAATTTGCAAAGCATGTGGGGAGGGCAGCAAAGTCTAGTACTCTCTCTTTTCTCCATTTCACAGATATAATGTCCATAGATTATGAATTATCTACTAGTGTTGATTTTTCCCCTACAAAGAAGCATAGGCCTAGATTCTTTAGTTTTTCCTGTTCCTCTTGTTCTTGTAAAATTTGTATTAGGCTGGAAATTGATAACTAGCAGATACGTAGTTAAGCTGGAAAAAGACCCAAAATATTCTCTCTGATATTGCTTTTACTTCAAAATTTAATAACGATTCAATAATAGAACATAGAAAGCTTAAAGCTATTTTTGGAGAAGGAAAACACTTTCCAACTATATTGGCAACTTCATTCTTTCCATGTTTTATTTTCCTATATGATGCTCCTTGAAATTGATCTCATGAGCAAACTATTGTTTGATATTTTTGCCTTGAATGTATGATTGCTAATGACACAGTGAGCAGTGTAAACTTTTTCAACCTAGGGCCACACATATCTACTCATTTACCCAGGAAGTAACATCAAGGGAGTTTCATCCTCCACATATACCTATGAACTTGGCTACAATTTGCTTGTGACCTTGTGAACAATACATTTTTAGGACATCTAC
Source organism: Pseudorca crassidens (assembly GCF_039906515.1). Taxonomy (NCBI): domain Eukaryota; kingdom Metazoa; phylum Chordata; class Mammalia; order Artiodactyla; family Delphinidae; genus Pseudorca; species Pseudorca crassidens. The sequence goes on from NC_090299.1 coordinate 12,059,476, forward strand.
CAGGGCCATGGAAATGGATGTGCAAGTGAGGGGACCAAAGCTCACAATTCATTATCTACAGAGAAAATCTGCCTCTGATCCTTGTTATGTGCTTTTTTGAGAACTTCATTGTGATTTAGAGAATGGTTTATGAAGATTGTGTGAACAACAAAATAGTGACACCGTAAAGTAAAATTTTCTATTAGTATCCTCTTTTATCAAGACTTATGTTAATTCTGTGCTTCAAATGCTTTGATTATCAGGTATATTCTTATTTAACACTATTATCTGTAGGTGATTCTATCAGAGAATCTAACCCTTAGAGACTTCTAAATGTAATTAATGTTTATGATAATTTTGAGTTCTCTGGATGAAAGGACCTTTTGAAATAAATTCTTATTGATGTTATTACGTTGCTGGTGATAGAAAACACATTTTAGAATCTTATTTATATGAAAATTGGTACTATGTTTCCAGTGTGTGAACAACAGAAAGGAAATCCAGCGATGCACTCATTTTTACTACTCTTTAATATAAAATTCTATCTATCATTGTGCTTTATGATAAATAGCAGGTCTATTTAACAATTTTAAATGAGGTTAATATTAGGGTTAATAATCTTGTACATTTCTCATCAGACTAAATCATCAAATATCTCATCACCGATATTTTCCAATACTCTTCAAAATCAGATTTAACAGCAGATAAATAGTTCACCTCTAGTAATTACAGATATAAAATTCCCTTATGCTCACTCCTTAGTTTGCATTAAAACTCTCACTGCCTCTAACATACGCTGTTTCAATGCCTTCCCAGCTAGTCTCCCTGCTTCTCTTTTAGTCTCATCCCTCTCCAAGCCATTCTACAAACTGTTTTCTTGTTAAGGCAGAGACAGAAAACAATTGAAACATAAGAGAGAATGAATTTTAGGTCTATTTCAGTGTCACTTGGGAGCATTATTTTATTGCCATAATATTGGCTTTTTCTCATCTGTAAAATGAAAATAATGTGTCTCTGAGGATTACAATAATGATTAAGTGGTGTAATCCATGGGCAAACAGCAGGCGTATGATAGAACCACAATCATCCTAGAGATTTGTAGAAATGTGTAATGTCTCCTCACTATGGATTAAAGACCAATCTTCTTACCAAGACAGCTAAGTCCTGCATCAAAAACTCATGTTCCTGTTCAAGGCTTTTTAGTATCAGCGTTCTGGACAAACCAGAATTACCAGTGTGAGGTAAAGATGGCTCTCATTTCTTCCACTCTTCAGCTACGCTTCTCTCTAAAGCCATGCTTTTACCTACCCTGCCCCCTCCGCCTGGAATGAACCAACCCATCATTTACTTTATTTAAATCATATCTATATCTAATCTTCCTACCACTTTCCTCAAGACACTTCTGAATTCCCACAGCAGAAATCTATCCTTTCTTCTTCTCTATTCCTGGAGTTCACAATACCCAACTCAGAGATGGTATAGTTACCAAGTAAGATAAATTATTATATATGTGCAAATATTATGTGAGTTTTTCTCCTTGAAATTTAACCGTTAGAAAGTAGGGAGCACCTCACTGTGAGCTCTTATGGGCTACTGTTTTAAAGGGAGTCCTTTTATATATGGTTTATTTATTTATTTTTTTTGGTGTTTTTTTCTTTAGATTTTTTTTTTTTTGATGTGGACCATTTTTAAAGTCTTTATTGAATTTCTTACAAAATTGCTTCTGTTTTCTGTTTTGGTTTTTTGGCCGCAAGGCATGTGGGATCTTAGCTCCCTGACCAGGGATCGAACCCATACCCCCTGCATTGGAAGGCGAAGTCTTAACCACTGGACCGCCAGGGAAGTCCCTATATATGTCTTTAAAGAGAGATATACAAGATACACATTAGGCAAAAGAGTCATCCCTAGATCAGAATACTCATAGGGGTGACTTGAGATAATTAGTAAAACAAGAGCCAAACAACAATAATAACCACAACAAACACAGATTTAGTGTTGTCTGGGTTATAACACAGATGTAGTTATAATTTCTGGGTATGATGCTCTCACAATTGGAAATGTTCATTATTGTCATTAGAGAGACAGAGGGAGAGAGAAGAAAAAAATTTGTAAAGATTATTTGAAAACCATACAATAAGTTGTTACACTATGGAGATCACAAGTATATCTATATGAAAGAAAGCTGTAAAAGGAAAATTAGTCTCCTAATTTTAGAACGATGGAACTTGTGATTTTGGGTTACAATATCTTACATGGCACATGATCCATCTTGGACAGTTTCAATGAGAGAGAAAAGGAGACGGGGTCTGTGTTAGGTAATGACATTAGTGTCTATGATGTGTATGAGTAGTTGAAAAAAAGGATTTCATGTATTATGAGAATAGAAATGTAATACTTTCAATTAATGCATTATGCTATTTCAATTATATTGTAAACAAATTAAATATATGGTTTTCAATATTATCAGACTCCTGAAATTGATGCATTCAAATGGGCAAAATAACTATTTAATGGGGCTTTTCAATGGGAAAATAGAAATCGCCTTCTATTTGATACTGCCACACAGTCAAGACTGCTATCAATATAGGCTTGAAATGTTGTGCAATGTTTTATAAAAAAAAATATGTGTAGCTGAGTAGGAATTCATAAAATATTAATTCCCTTTACTTAATTTCCCCTACCCAGTTTTGGAAATTATTTATAATTTATTATAAATTATTATTCATCCATTCATTTACTTAACAGATATTTACTGAGCCCTATTTATATGTTAGACATTATGCTACACACTAGAAATACAGTAGTGAAAGAAATAGGAAAAACAAAAAAAGGCCCTGCCCTCATGGAATTTCCATTCTTTATGGAGAGATGATAGATAGATATAGATAACCAGGTGGTAACAAGTACAAAGGAAAAAATATAAGTGGGTAAAGCCTTAGAAAATACTGGAGGCAGGTTATATTATTTTAAATATGAGTTTGTTAGGAGTTAAGTTTGAGAAGAGAGTGGAGGTAAGGTTCATGTAAGGTCTTCACATCACTGTAAAGATTCTTGCTTTTACTCTGAGAAAGAATGGAGATCATTGGATTTTGAGCAGAGGATGACTTAAGTTGCTATAGGGAAGTGTGTGTGTGTGTGTGTGTGTGTGTGTGTGTGTGTGTGTGTGTGTGTGTGTGTGATGAAAAAAGCCAGACTAGTTAAGAGTCAAATACACAACACTTTGTGAAAGATGATCGTGGTTTCTACATAGCTGTGATGGTAGAGGTCCTGAGTAACAGTTTTATTCTAGATTTTATTTTTTTATGTGGATCCAAAATGATTTGCTAACTCAGTGTATGCAGGATACAACAGAAAGAGAAACACTGATGATAACTCCACACAGTTGAATAACTGTCATTATAATTATTTCAGACATCACTTATATCCTTTTTGGAACTAGGAAATACCGATGGCACAGATAGTATCTTCTTCATTTTCCTTACCCACATTAACTAGGGAAGTATAACCTCACTAGACTGAATTTGCCAAGAATGTTATTTTAGGGCTTCCCTGGTGGCGCAGTGGTTGAGAGTCCGCCTGCCGATGCAGGGGACACGGGTTCGTGCCCCGGTCCGGGAAGATCCCACGTGCCGCAGAGCGGCTGGGCCCGTGAGCCATGGCCGCTGAGCCTGCGCGTCCGGAGCCTGTGCTCCGCAACGGGAGAGGCCACAGCAGTGAGAGGCCCGTGTACCGCAAAAAAAAAAAACAAAAACAAAAACAGACGCACAGCAGCAAGGCTGGACCTCAAAGACTGGAGAGCTGAAGCTGGTCACAAACACCCTGTGCTGGAGGTTACTGGCGGGCTCAGGGAACATGCGGAGCTGAACGTTACATGGGGCTACAGTATTTCCCACTTGAAAAGACACAAAAAGCCAGGGACTAATAGAAATGCAGCAGAGATTTCAAGCAGGATGAGGTCTGAAAAGAAACATTTGTTTCTGGCAATTAAATACATTGTAGAACTAAGTAAGACAAATTCAAAACAGTGGCTGAAGCCAGATCAAGATAGTTCAGAGTAAAGATCGGCACTTGTGAAAGTGCAGACAATGAGTACAGATGACCTTTTGGTCATCTATATGCTGGATACAGAAAAGAGAGCTATAGAGCAGTGACTAGGGGAGCAATCCCATCATCAGCACCAAGTCAGAACCCCACTTCCTAAAGACACTGTTCCTGTATATGTGTAACGGATTCACTTTGTTATACAGCAGAAACTAACACACCATGGTAAAGCAATTATACTCCAATAAAGATGTTTAAAAAAATGAAAAAAAAAAAACAAACAAGACACTGTTCCTTTTAATTAAAGGAGACAAATTATCAACTATTTTTTGTTATTGTATTAACAGAGAAAAATTTGCGCTCAATATTCATGGCAAACAAAGGGGTTAGTGCTTGACTCTACCAGCCATTTCAGAAAAAAAAGGCTGAATGAATACATAAGTAGTATATTTAATATCAATAATTCAACAATAGGTGATTTAAGTATTATAAAAATAATTAAAATTTTAAGGTAGATGAAAAACAAGGTTAGAAGCATATCTAAATATTCTGGAGTGACAGTGAGCTGTCAATATATTTCTAATTGCAGCAAGTAAATGTCATCCTAATTTTCTTATCCAAACTGAGGGATATATCTCCCTGGAATGGAACTTAAACTGGAAGTTGGTCTGGCCCAACTACTCTTGCTAGTTTTTATATGACAAATGAGTTACAAAAGGCTGTGCCATCGGCTTACATTGTTTATTCTCAATTATTTGTGGCTATTTCCATTTTACCAACATGGAAATTGGTGACCACCAATTAATATTATATTTTCCCACTCTGTTCTTACAGTCTTTTATCAAGGAATGTATCCAGGATAGAAAGTGAAGTATCTCCGATTCAATAAAATAAATACAGGGTCTCTTACACATTCATTCTTCCAAGCAGTGTTTAAGTTCATCCTCAACTGTTCAGGACAAAATGTTATTGCTTGATAGATTCTCTAAGACTAGAGTCTACTTTTTGAAACATCAATACATGAGTCTTTAAAATGGGTTAAAAAAGACTTGATTGTAATGTTCCACTGAAAAACAATGAGCCATCTGTTTCATTAAGTCTTTAACAGTGCTCAGTCCTTTACTTCCTCTTGGCTAAATCTGTGTTGTGTTTTTTTTTTCTAGAATTGTTGAGTTTCAGCCAGCTTAATTCACAACCCTCTTCAAGAGTTGTTCTCTTGCTGAATAGCTGAGCATCAGCTGGCTCAGCCACTAAATCACGACCAGAATATTACTGTCTCCTTCCTCCCCACATTCTCTTTATTAAGAAGTCTATTTTCTCTAGCAGTGGGAAACAGCTGACACACATTTGAACAAAAAGGATATTTTATATTATATAATGCATTATAAAATATAGGAACACCCAGTAGATGTGTATTGCATATGCACTTGTATATGTATACATATAATAAAAGTGTCTCACTTTTCCTATAATTTCAATGTCATAAATATTCAATATCACTTAGAAATCATCACCAAAATGATGCCATTGTGCAGATACTACTGATGATTGTCTTTTCACCATTCTCTTTACCACCTTTCCTTTTTCTAAAGAGAATCCTGATTTTATTTAGTTAAACACTTCCATCAACTTAGCCATTTGCTTTTGCTTTCTCTCCAGAGAAACTGGTCCTGACTGGATCTCAAAGACTGTTCTATTAACTTATTTTATTAAGAAAAATGACCCATTAGAATTAACCATTCATATGTTTAAGAAACTGTAAATGAGATCTTACTGTACACCAGACATGGGGCTAAGTTCTAGAAAGCATATGTTGGGGAAACCTCTGCTCATAGTATAGCTATAATGAATAATATGCAGACAGTCATAAAGGGAGCAATAAAAGCAGTGAAATCTGACTGGAAGGATAAGTAAGATGGCTCCAGGGAACAGGCATCCTATGATGATTAGGTGCTTGCTGGAAAAATAAAGAGAAAAGGGACTGTGTCAGACAAAAGGAAAAGCCCAGTAAAATAACACAGTGCATCATAACACTGTGCATCAAGGTAACTCCTTGTAATTCAGTACAAACGTGACATAAGGTATAAGGAATGAGGCAGCAAAAGTTATGCCTGGACCTAGATCCCAGAGGACTCTGTGTGCCAGGCAAAAAAAAAAAAAAAAAAATAGTCTTTATTCTGAAGGTTTTAGACTGGGCATGGGTATGGGTGTGACGTAAGATTTACATTCTAGAGAGATTATTTGGTTACCACTATGAAAGAAAGACTGAGACTGTTCACAGATTATAACAGAAGCACAGAACTTGTTACTATCCAGAGATAGTGCATCAGATATAGGGAAGATAAAACTGATTTAAAGCATATGTGGCAGATAATATCAAAAATGTTGGTGAGCAAATGAATATAGAAAATCAGGAGATTATGATTTTTGATTAAATTCTGATTCCTAGTTTAGGTCATTGACAATATTGTGAAGCCATTAATAGAGATTTAAAATTATGTGAGAGGAGGAGAATTTGTAAAGTATAAAAAGCGGGTTTCTTATGGCAACTCTATTAAAGGAAACTCCATACTGTATTCCATAGTGGCTGCACCAATTTACATTCCCACCACCAGTGTAGGAGAGTTCCCTTTTCTCCACACCCTCTCCATATGCCCTATGATCCAGCAATCCAACTCCTGGGCATATATTTGGAGAAAACTCTAATTTGAAAAGATATATGAACCCCAATGTTCAGAGCAGCACTATTTACAATGGCCAAGACATGGAAGCAACCTAAATGTCCATCGACGGATGAATGGATAAAGAAGATGTGGCACATGTATACAATGGAATATTACTCAGCCATAAAAAGGAATGAAATAGTGCCATTTGCAAAGACATGGATGGACCTAGAGATTACCATACCAAGTGAAGTAAGTCAGAAAGAGAAAGACAAATATCATATGATATCACTTATATGTGGAATCTAAAATGATACAAATGAACTTATTTACAAAAAGGAAACAGACTGACAGACATAGAAAACAAACTTATGGTTATGGAAGGGGAAAGGGGGTTGGGGGAGGGATAATTTAGAAGTTTAGATTAACAGATAAAAACTACTATATACAGGGCTCCCCTGGTGGCGCAGTGGTTGAGAGTCTGCCTGCGGATGCAGGGGACGTGGGTTCATGACCGGGTCCGGGAAGATCCCACATGCCGCGGAGCGGCTGGGCCCGTGAGCCATGGCCGCTGAGCCTGTGCGTCCGGAGCCTGTGCTCCACAACGGGAGAGGCCACAACGGTGAGAGGCCCGCATACCGCAAAAAAAAGACAACACAAAAGGAAAACTACTATATATAAAATACATAAACAACAAGGACCTACTGTATAGCACAGGGAACTATATTCAATATCCTGTAATAAACCATAATGGAAAAGAATATGAAAAAGAATATATATGTGTACATATATATCTGAATCAATTTCCTGTACACCAGAAATTAACACAGCATTGTAAATCACTATACTTCAGTTAAAATTTTCTTTTTACAACATGGGTTTCCTTTTAGACATATTGAGTTTGCGATTCCTGTGGTCCATTTTTTTTTTTTTTTTTTTTTTTTTTGCGGTAGGCGGGCCTCTCACTGCTGTGGCCTCTCCCGTTGCGGAGCACAGGCTCCGGACGCGCAGGCCCAGCGGCCATGGCTCACGGGCCCAGCCGCTCCACGGCATGTGGGATCCTCCTGGACCGCAGCACGAACCCGTGTCCCCTGCATCGGCAGGCGGACTCTCAACCACTGCGCCACCAGGGAAGCCCCCTGTGGTCCCTTTGAATAGACGTTTGAATATATAGATTTAACAGCGAAGTCTATGTTGGAATTAAGATTTAGGAGTCATCAGCATCAATAGTGATCAGAAATACAAAAATCGATGCAAGTGTCCAGGGAGATTTGCAAGTGTCCAAGAAGAGGGTGCTGAGGCTGGGAAACTTGGGACTTTCTGTATATTTGAAATATAAAGACACAGAAACTCCAGAACAACAGAACAAGAGGAAATGCTGGAGAGGTGGGAGAGAAATAAACGTTTGTTAGAAAATAGACATCAGTACAGGAAGAAATTTGAAGAAAATAATACTTAAAAATTAAAAAGACAAATCACATGAAATTGAGTAGTAGTACTCACTGGGTTTACTAGTAGTAGTTAACTGTTAATTTTGAATATTTTTAAATGCATTACCAATGCATATACAAGTGATTTAAACCCATGAATCAATATGGCTCCGAAATAAATGATGTTAAGGTTCTTTTCCAATGTATAAACTCCTAAAAGGTATAATAATCAAGATTCCATTAATTAAATCAAAATTTTTATACTCTACTCACTGTAAAGTATTCTCTACTTCTGAGTAAGCTTAAAATACCCATCCTCAAAATGTAGGTATTTTGTGCCAAAAGTTTAAAGGTGATAAAAAAGGGCAATTATCAATTTGTTTTGAATCTCCCTTATAGGCTATACTCAAAATGTAAAATAATCTTTTCATTCTCAAATATTGTATACTATTTCAAGAACTGTCTCTTTTACAGTTGAACACCCATATCAGCCTGTCGGTACCTTTCTTACGGGTTTATCACTGACCACCTGGAATTATATTCTTATCTATCCATATATGTCTTCCACTTCACATATACTTAAATCTCTTTAACAGTGGGTGAGCTCTATTATTTTTCATTTGAAATTCCAAAGCACTGAACCAAGATCTTTTTTTTTTTTTAAGGCATAAAGCAAACTTTTAATCTCACTCTTGCCGAATTTAATTCCATTAGTTTTGGTGTTTTACTTTTTTTTTTTTTAAACATCTTTATTGGAGTATAATTGCTTTACAATGGTGTGTTAGTTTCTGCTTTATAACAAAGTGAATCAGCTGTATGTATACATATATCCCCATATCTCCTCCCTCTTGCGTCTCCCTCCCTCCCACCCTCCCTATCCCACCCCTCTAGGTGATCACAGAGCACTGAGCTGATCTCCCTGTGCTATCTGGCTGTTTCCCAATAGCTACTTTACATTTGGTAGTGTGTATATGTCAATGCCACTCTCTCACTTCGTCTCAGCTTCCCCTTCCCCCTCCCTGTGTCCTTGAGTCCATTCTCTACGTCTCCATCTTTATTCCTGTCCTGCTCCTAGGTTTTTCAGAACCTTTTTTTTTTTTTTTTTTAGGTTCCATATATATGTGTTAGCATACGGTATTTGTTTTTCTCTTTCTGACTTACTTCACTCCGTATGACAGACTCTAGGTCCATCCACCTCACTACAAATAACTCAATTTCGTTTCCTTTTATGGCTGAGTAATATTCCATTGTATATATGTGCCACATCTTCTTTATCCATTCATCTGTTGATGGACACTTAGGTTACTTCCATGTCCTGGCTCTTGTAAATAGAGCTGCAATGAACATTGTGGTACCTGCCTCTTTTTGAATTATGGTTTTCTCAGGGTATCTTGCATGAAATATGTGTGCAGTAAAACTTATGGTCACATAAATACTACAAATAAATGAATACACTAAAAGACAAAAGAGTAAAAATTTCCAAAATCTTTAATCCACATACATGAGTGTTGAGTGGGAAATAACATGAACAAGGTAAATAGCTGAAATCTGCCAGCTATCGTAGCCAGGATAGAGATAGAAACAGAAGGGTCTGGTGTTATGAAGAGTGAGGTACATGCAATTTGATTTGGAAGAGATCACAGGTCACTGGCCTATTTGTGTAGTCTTAGATAATGACACCTTTGGCTGAGCCATTTCTGAATGAATAATGATAATGTCAATAACATGCAACACTACTCTTCCCTGGAGTTACTGAAATCTGTCAAAAGCATGAAATGATGTGTTTGTGCATTGGCAGGGAATAATTTCCCCTAGCCATGGAGATTAGATCACTACTGAACAGACACGTAGGCCGAAAGATTATACACTAAGCAGAGTGAGGTTAGGGGACAAAAGTCAAATGCTCACCTTTTCTGACCATTTTGTCAAGCCTCAGTTCATCCTGGGCTTTAGAATAAATGCCACTCTTCTTACAGGTCATCTAAATTTGATTTTTGTTATACCATATATTTTGATTAAGTAAGCTTATTAGATAGTTTATTGACAACCCCATAGATTCTCCAGGTATCTTGACATTTTCTTCCACAAACAATAAATACTTGGGTTTACACAAAAAGTATTAGGTTTTTGCAAGTTTCATATTATGGAAGTCTATCTTTTCTTGGAACACTTTTATTGTTAAAAGTCTAGGGTAGAAGTCTGATTATACTAATATTTTCCTGGTATCACTGTTTTGGAAAGGTTTTATCATTTTATTTGAACAAGTAATTACTCTTTATATTGAAAATTGGTTCAAAAGAAAAGTGTGCCTGCTTCAGGTTTCAATCTTATCCAGAAAGCTATCATAAGAAATGCCAGATGGCCTGTTGAAGACTAGCCACACAGAGTTTAACATATTTGCCTCATCAACCAATCAAATAACTCTATAAAAAGGGAAGTAATGTTATATAAAATGTCATTATTGGGCTTCCCTGGTGGTGCAGTGGTTGAGAATCTGCCTGCCAATGCAGGGGACACGGGTTCGAGCCCTGCTCTAGGAACATCCCACATGCCGCGGAGCAACTAGGCCCGTGAGCCACAACTACTGAGCCTGTGCGTCTGGAGCTTGTGCTCCGCAACAAAAGAGGCCGTGACAGTGAGAGGCCCACGCACCACGATGAAGAGTGGCCCCCGCTCGCCACAACTAGAGAAAGCCCTCACACAGAAACGAAGACCCAACACAGTCAAAAATAAATAAATAATTTTTTCTAAAAAGTCATTATTTATTTATATACAATACATATCTCTCTTCTTCCACCTTACATTAGTGACCTATTCATTCCTAGTATCAGTATCTTTCGTTCGTGTCCATTCCTAGTATTAATATCTTAGTTTGTCCTCATTTCGACTAATTTCTCATACCTTGTTTTCTTATTCTCCATGTCAAGTGTTTTCTTTTCTCTGGTATCTCTCTATCCATCTCTCTATCCACACATTCCTATTAGATATGTCTTTTAAAGCGACCACTATGTACTGTCCTGCTCAAAAGCTTCTATCACCTCCCTATGCATATTGAAAACATGCTTTAGGCCTTAATATGACCATTCTCCCTACCAGATTTTAATATTTTCAGCATATTTTTGTGATTTGGTTTGTTCTCTTCACCTACACTAAGTTCAATGGCATACTAAGTGCAGGTGATGGGAGCAGTCTACTCTGGATGTAGGCAATGAGGGATGGGGCGTGGGGAGGAATGGTGGGTCTATTATTTGCAGGGAATTATTAAACAATAATAAAACTTAATAAAATCTGTTATTTATTATACTCAAACAATTCTAAATGACGTCTGAAATAAAATAATCCTCCATGATGAAAACTGTAAAACAAATCTTTTGTTGATCTAAGTTCTAAACAGTTGCTAAAATTATGTTGAATTTTAGTAATATAAATGTAAGCTTCAAAATAACACTTTTTACTTATCCTGTAAGGAATATCATTTTCTATATGGAGGTTAATTTGAATAACTTCCAGTTATGTAGTCAGCCAAGGAACTCTGGACTCAACTGTGTTCATTTTCTAGAACATGCTTGTGCCCATTCAGTATGGTTATGCTTTTTGCACAATGATACTAATATTCTTGAACATAGAGACTAGGTTCAAAATAAGTAATAGCACAACAATTATAAATACAAAGAAAGAGAACCAAAGTTACTTTAATTCTGTCAATCTCTGTAAACATTTAGAGCAGGATGTCCATAGCCTGTTAGGAACCGGGACGCACAGCAGGAGGTGAGCGGCGGGCCAGCGAGCAAAGCTTCATCTGCTGCGCCCCATCGCTCACAGTACCGCCTGAACCATTTCTCCCACTGTCCGTCCGTGGAGAAACTGTCTTCCACAAAACCGGTCCCTGGCGCCAAAAAGGTTGGGGACCGCTGATTCACAGTTTTCACTTGTATTCAAATTTAAAACAGTGAGAACAGTAAAGTGCACTCTCTTTATTTAGCAAGCACACATTCTAGTGGAATTTATCAAGCACAAACGTGTGGAAGTAAAGACTTTTACTTCTGAATGCCATTCCACTTTATGTATCATGAGATTATGATACAAAATTTTCACCTTATATTCCAAGTATTTATATGCAATGCATTACTATTTCTCTGCACTTAGTGTGCTTCTTAATGAGAGGTAATATGCCTGATTACATTATAAATCACCCTTACCATTATCCTACTCCCTTTCATACTATATTTGGTAAATAAATGCAGATAATGTTTTTCTTTTAATAAAAATTTAATGCTTTTAATTTTTAGTATATCACCAGTGATAAAGGTGGTACTCAATTTCAACTTAATAATTAGTAAGACATATTTAGATTAGATTATAAAAAAATGGTACATCACAATTTCAGAGGACAAAAACAAAAGGACAACTCTCATAAAACGACATAATAGTATGTGAATTTGAAAAACTGTCTCTATATTCACTAATCCAAAAAGTTCAGTGATCAAATGTGGCAGATATGCTTATACATATCTTATCTTACATATCTTATATCTTACATATCTTATAAGAGCAACAAAATCCTTGCTTTGTGAGGGTTGATATAACAATAAGGAAAAGCAGCTGAACAGTGGTAAATATTATAAAGAAAACAGGGCAAGAAATATGATACTGTGATAAATAAGAGGAAGGTGAAGACTTTTAAACTGGGTTATCAGGACTAAAGATTAAATAAGACAACAAATAAAATTATGTATATATACACATACATACAACATTATATATAGCATGTGGTGAATGCTACCTCTCTCTATATATATACAAATAGAGATAGATACTCACAGGATCAGAGAAAATGCAGAAGTCCACATATTTTGGGGTGATGAAAAGTCAGTATATTTTGGATTGAGCTACTCTACAAAAGACACCGTCAAGAGAATAAGAAAACAAGACAAACTGAGAGAAAATATTTGCAAAAGACATACCTATTACAGAACTGTTATCCAAAATCTACAAAGAACTCGTAAAACTCAATGATAAGAAAACAAGTAACCCAACTGAAAAGTGGGCAAAAGATCTAAACAGACACCTTACCAAAGAAGATATACAGCTGGCAGCCAAGCATATAAAAATATATTTAATATCGGTTGCTATTAGGGAATTAAAATTTTAAAAAACAATGAGATGCCACCATAGAATGGCTAAAATCCTAAACACTATAATGTCAAATGCTGGTGAGGCTATGGAGCAACAGGAACTCTCGCTCATTACTGGTGGGAATGGAAAATGGTACAAGAACTTTGGAAGTCAGTTCTACAGTTTCTTCGAAAACCAAACATACTCTTACCAAAAACTCCAGCAATCATGCTCTTTGGTATTTACTAAAACGAGTTGAAAATTTATGTCCACACAAACAACTGCACATGAATGTTTTATAGCAGCTTTATTCAGAATTGCCAAAACTTAGAAGCAGTCAAGATGCCCTTCAATAAGTGAATGGATAAACTATGATACATTCATACAATGGAGTATTATTCAGCTCTAAAAATAAATGAGTTGTCAGACCACACACTCACAAAAGGAGAAAACGTATAGTCATGTTTTTAAATGAAAGAAGCCAATCTTAAAAGGCTACATAGTTAATGATTCCAACTATGCGATATTGTGGAGAGAGCAAAACTACAGAGACTATAAAAAAAATTGGTGGACATCAGGGTTTTCAGAGGGAAGGAGGGATAAATAGGTGGAACACAGGAGACTTTTAGGGAAGTGGAACTATTCTAGATGATACAATCAAAGTGGATACTAATTATTACACATCTTTCAAAACTCAGAGAATGTACAATGCCAAGAATGAACTCTAATGTAAACTATGGACTTTTTGTTAATGATGTGTCAACGCTGATTCATCGATTACAACAAATGTATAACCATACTAATATAAGCTGTTAATAATGGAAAACTGGGGGGGGGGCGTGGAGGGAGTATATGGAAACTCTCTGTAGTATCCATTCTGTTCTGCTGTGAACCTAAAACTGCTCTTAAAAATAGTCTATTGATCTTTTTCAAGTGGATGGTGAATGATTTAGCAGACTGTCTGAAATAGAGGATGCTGATAAGAAGTTAACCTGTTCATTACCACAGCAGAGAAGATGTTGCATTCTCAGAAATAGAAAAGGATGCAATTAAAAATGCAAACTCAGGGAAGAGTTTGCAGATATAAAATACATATTATATTAAAAAATTATAGAAACATAAGCTAAAGTTGAGAAAACCTCCAAGAAAATAGAACCAAAATGAAAAGAGATGGATAATAGAAAGGAAATCTTAGGAGGATTAATCTATGAAGTTTAATACATACTTAGTAAGAATTAAGACAAAAGAATAAATGGACAGGAAATTACCAATAATTCAAAAATATTTTCAGAAATTGAATGAAATCACTCACTAAAACCTAGAAAAAAAATGATTAAAATAGTTCTACAAAGTGCACGTTTTAATGAAGTTTTAGAATACCAGGGTTAAGAAAAATTCTAAAGTTGTTAAAAAAGGATAAAACAACAAGTCACAGAGAAAGCAATTTGTATATAAATGACATCAGAATTCTCTAACACTGAAAATTTGAAAACAACAAAACAAAGCCATCAAAATTCTGAGAAAAACAATTTCAACCTAAAAATTCTGAAACTTGACAAACTATGATGAGAGAGCACAGAAGAAAGAAATTTTCAAAGTGATTTGAAAAATTTACTGATCATATACCTCATCTCAAGAAGCAGCTAGAATAGGTTTCCCAAGTGTGATGCACTAAATTACAAAAAAAAGAAAGGAAAAAAAGAAAAAGACATCGGATCTAGCAAATAGTGCATTTACCATAGTAGAATGACAAAAAGAAATTTAGTATGGAGTGAAGAAAATTCTCAGTGTGACAGCTCTGCAGTAGTCTTAAGTTTAGGAAATTAATTATTAATAGATACATCCAAGAATACATGTTTTTTAGAAATGTATTATTATCTACAGGAAAAGGAGAAAGGAAATGCAATCATGGTAAATGCTTACAATATTTACATAGGTTATCATAAGGCAGGGATGTTGATTCAATAAAAAATCATAACAAATTTAGAAGGGTGGAGGAAGGGAGCAAGAATAGTAATTACGAGTGAGAATCTTTACCTTTCACAAAATGAGACAAAGTCTGAAGTTGGTACTTCAAAAAATAGAAGCCAAATATATAATTTTTAAAGATGGAAATAAACAAAACTTTAAACATGGTGAAAACATTTGTCTGTCGGGAGTCAGAACAAGCGAGGCTACTAGTTGACTTTTTAAACTATGTGCATTTATTACCCTCATAAGAATAAAAATAGTTAAAACAAAAGATTAAACAGAATAATAGGATGAAGAGGAGTAAAAAATTTCAAAGGGTGATGGTTCTGACAGTTCCCCGCTTTGGGTGCACATAAAGCAGTTACCAGTACTGTATAGCTATTGTTGGAACTGAGACAGGCACCCAACTGCTCTCTAGGTAGAATATTTTAAGAACAAAGAGATTTTCAAGTGTTCATAATTATATTTAATCATGTATTTTTTTAGTAACAAATGATGTCCCTCAATTACTTGAACTTTTCCAAAGTACTTGAAATATTCATCTGAACACACACGCGCGCGCAGAAGCAGGCACCAAAAAGTCAGTTTCTACGGTTGATATTTGCTTTACTGGCTTTGACATTTCTTATAGCACCACACATCCAAACTCAAAAGTAAAAGATCATAATGGTATTTGTACTATATTAGTTACTATATTTCAGAACTGGAAACTTATTCAGCTGTTTGATTTCAGCAGTTTATAATTCTTGAACATCTTTTGTTCTCCTTTATTTGGTATAATAACACGGAGCAAACGTACACATATGAACACACCCATGTACATGCTGGTGTTCAACTAAATAGATTTAGCCACTCTCGTTTCTTTAAAATGACAGAAATTTCATTTTTAAAAGACTAAAAAACTGATATTAATGTTTCAAAAAGAGAATGAAGTGAGGCGATCATATTTCACACCAATTAAACAAGAACAGAGCTAGGGATGGGACGAGACAAGGATTCACATGTGCAGGCTGGAGGGCTGTGGAGCTCAAACTTCCTTCCAGTGAAGAGGGATCAAAAAGGGCATGTGGGGGGCTTCCCTGGTGGTGCAGTGGTTGAGAGTCCGCCTGCCGATGCAGGGGACACGGGTTCGTGCCCCGGTCCGGGAAGAACCCACAGGCCGCAGAGCGGCTAGGCCCGTGAGCCATGGCCGCTGAGCCTGTGCATCCGGAGCCTGTACTCCGCAATGGGAGAGGCCACAACAGTGAGAGGCCCGCGTACCGCCAAAAAGAAAAGAAAAAAAGAAAAAATGAAGGGCATGTGGGTTTCCTTATCTAAAGTAACTAGATGTGTGGTGGCGAGTAAGGGAAGTATAAAGCCTAAATCCTGTCAATGGTCAAACATCAAAAATCATGTCAGAATTGTTATTACACAAGTCAAATATAAGTTGATGTTTTTCAACATCAGCAAGCACTGTATCTCTCACTTAATCACTACTGCTGTTAAATCCCAAGATGATAGATACATCAGTGTGTCCTACTTGCCAAAGTGCATCTGTAAGTTTAACTAGTTTAAATATCTTAAAAATGCACTAAGAATGTTGGGGCACTCTTCCTGTCAATATCCATTTTTACTTACTATGTAATTAAAATTTTTACTATTTTAATTACTTCCTTTGTCTTAAAGCTTTTACCTGGGATCACAGTGCACTCGCCTGAGGAATACATTTTAACACTTGCTTTAAGAGGACTTGCTGGTACAAATTTTCTTAGTTTTTATTGTAAAAGACATCTGTATTTTGCTTTTATTCTTAAAATAATACTTTTAATTAGATATAGAACTCTAGGTTTGCAGTTAATTTTTTAAACACAGAAGATAGTAATACATTGTCTTTTGGTTTCTATTATTTCTTTGATAAGTCTGCTCACTTTATCACTGCTTTCAAAATAGTGTGCCTCGGGCTTCCCTGGTGGCGCAGTGGTTGGGAGTCCGCCTGCCGATGCAGGGGACACGGGTTCATGCCCCAGTCCGGGAAGATCCCACATGCCTCGGAGCAGCTGGGCCTGTGAGCCATGGCCGCTGAGCCTGCGCGTCCGGAGCCTGTGCTCCGCAATGGGAGAGGCCACAACAGTGAGAGGCCCGCGTACCGCAAAAAAAAAAAATACTGTGCCTTTTATCTGCCCTTCTGAATACTGCTAATATTTCACTTTGTTTTTGATGTTCAGCAATTTTACTGTGATTTTCTGTGGTGTAATTACTTATAATTAAACTGAGTTGAGCTCGTAGTCATTTTTAAATCTGTGTCTTGATATTTATATCAATCTTTTAAAAATTCTTAATCGTTTCTCATAATTTGTTGCTTTTATTTTTTGTGAAGGCCAAGGGATTAGAGAAGACTCACCTTTAACTCATGTTCATAGTTGTGATTACTACACAGTAACAAACACTTAAGAGTACTGGAGTGGGACTGTTTTATAACTTAAACTAATCATAGGAGTTTTCATTATTTGAAGGTAACCAGAGAAGACCTAGGGCCTGCTCAATTTTAAACTCAGGGGCTAAAATCCATCAATCACCTAATAATCTAGCCCTGTAATATTTTTTTTTAAATAGAGATTAAAAATTAAGTGAGATCCTTAAAAAAATAACAAATCAAATCCAACAATGTGGGACTTCCCTGGTGGTCCAGTGGTTAAGACTTTGCCTTCCAATGCAGGGGGTGTGTGTTCGATTCCTGGTAGGGGAGCTAAGACCCCACGTGCCTCGCTGCCAAAAAATCGAAGCATAAAAAATAAAACAGAAGCAATACTATAACAAATTCAGCAAAGACTTTAAAAATGGTCCACATCAAAAAAATAAAATCTTAAAAAAACCCAAAAATATACAAATCCAACAATGTATACAAAAAGTTATACATCATAATCAAGTAGGATTTATCTTGGGCATGCGTGGCTGGTTCAAAATTGAAAAATCAATTAATATAATCCATCACATCAACAGACTGAGGAAGACACGTCATATGATCGTATCAGTAGATGCAGAAAAAGCACCAGACAAAATCCAACATGAATTCATGATAAAAACTCTCAGTAAACTAGAAGTAAAGGGAAACTTTTTCAACTTGATAAAGAATACCTACAAAACAATATAGCTAACATCACACCGAACGCTGAGAAACTCAAAGTCTTCCCACTAACATCAGGTACAAGGCAAGAATGATATCACTCATCACTCCTTTTCAACATCATACTGGAATTTTAGATAATGCAATGAGACCAAGAAAAAAAAAAGAAAATGAAAGATACACAGATTGGGAAGAAAGATATAAAACTGTCTTTGTTCACAAATGACATGATCATCTATGTAGAAAATCTGAATGAATCAACAATAACAACAAAAAAACCTCCTAGAACTAATAACTGATTATGGCAGGTTTACAGGATACAAGGTTACCATACAAAAGTCAATCGCTTTCCTATATGCCAACAATGAACAAGCAGAATTTGGAATTAAAAACATACCATTACATCATCATCTCCCCAAAATAAAATGCGTAGGTATAAATCTAACAAAATATATACAAGATATAGATGAGGAAAATTACAAAACTCTGATGAATGAAATCAAATGACCAAATAAATGGAGATATCTTCTGTCTTCATGGACAGAAAGACTCAATATTGTCAAGATGTCAGAATTTCTAACCTGATCTATAGATTCAATGTAATTTCAATAAAAATCTCAGCAAGTTGTTTTGTAGAGATTAAACTGATTCTAAAGTTTATATGAAGAGGCATAAGATCCTGAATATCCAACACAATACTGAAATATAAGAAGACAGTTGAGGGACTGACACTACTCAACTTCAAGTCTTACTATAAAGCTACAGTAATCAAGACAGTGTAGTACTGAAGAGAGAATAAACAGACCAATGGAACAGAAAAAAGAGCTAGACGTTTACCAACATAAATACAGTAAACTGATCTTTTACAAAAGAACAAAGGCAGTACAATGGAGATAAAATAATCTTCAATAAACAGTGCTCAAACAACTAGACATCCACAAGCAAAAAAGATGAATCTAGATATCGATCTTACACTTCTAACAAAATTTAACTCAAAACGACAGACATAAATATAAAATGCAAAACTGTAAACATCCTAAAAGATAATATAGAAGAAAATCTAGATGACTTTGGCTTGGGCAATAACTTTTTAGATGCAACACTAGAGTCATTATCCATGAAAGAAAAAAAAATGATAGGTTGGACTACATCAAAATTAAAAATTTCTGCTCTGCAAAAGGCACTGTCAAAAGAATAAAGAGAAAGCCACAAACTGGGAGGAAATATTTGTAAAAGATTTACCAGACAGAAGATTGTTATCTAGAATATAAAAAGAACTCTTAAAAGTCAACAATAAGAACACAAACAACCCAATTAAAAAACGGGCCAAAGACCTTAACAGACATCTCACCACAGAAGAATACAGGTGGCACATAAGCACATGAAAAGATGCTACACATCATGTGTCATAAAGGAAATGAAAATTAAAACAACATATCACTACACACCTATTAGAATGGCCCAACTCAGGAACACTGACAACAACAAATGCTGGTGAGGACGAGGAGCAACAGGAACTCTCAGGCGCTGCTGCTGGGGATGCAAAATGGTGCAGTCATCTGGAAGACAGTTTGGTAATTTCTTACCATATAATCCAGCAACTGCACTCCTTGGTATTTACCCAAAGAATCTGAAAATACATTTCCAAACAAAAACCTAAACATAGGTGTTTATACCAGCTTTATTTATAACTGTCCAAACTTGGGAGCCCCTAAGGTGTCTTTCAGTTAGGTGAATAGATAAACTGTGGTACATCTTTATAATGGAATATTATTTAGCACTAAAAAGAAATGAACTATCAAGCCATGAAAAGACATGGAGGAACCTTAAATGCATATTACTAAAAGAAAGAAGCTCATCTGGAAAGTTTACATAGTGTATGATTTCAACTCTATGGCATTCCAGAAAAGGCAAACCTCTGGAAACAGTAAAAAGATCAGTGGTTGGGGGTGGAGGGGAGGGATGAATCGGCGAAGCATAGAGGATTTTTAGGGCCATAAAACTACTCTGTATGATACTAAAATGATGGATTTTTAGGGCCATAAAACTACTCTGTATGATACTAAAATGATGGATTTTAGTATCATTTAGTATATGTGCCATTATACATTTGTGCAAACCCATACAGTGTACACCGCTGAGTGACCCTAACATAAACTGTGGACTCAGTGATAATGACATGTCATTGTGGGTTCAGTTGTAACTAAGGTACCAAACTGGTGGGTGATGTTAATACTTGGGGACGCTATGCATGTGTGTGGGCACAGTGTACACCGGAAATCTCTGTACATTCTGTTCAATTTTCCTGTGAACCTAATAACTGCTCTAATAAATAAAATCTATTAACAAGTTAAGTAAGAGACAAACATTACGTTCCTTTATTGTTACACTCATGATTATAATTGTCTGTATAATGATTATAATATGAAGGTTTCCAGATAGACACTGGGCTAGACAAAGAAGAATATGTTCTAAAAATGAACTTGCCCCTGGAAAAACAGACAACTAGTTTGATCACTACATGGAAAAAAAATGCCCAATTTTTGGAAAACTGGATTACTCAACATGTAACTGAACAAGACTCATACTTTATGTTATTTTTACTGTTATTATTATTATTAAAATTATAATTATGAGATTTTTTTGTCTTAATTTTTCATCTGTTATACTTGACCACTGAGGTGATTTTAAAAGACCAGTTATAAAAATATTGCTGCAAAGCACACAAAAACATCATTTGTGCACTAAAATGAGTCAGTCTTAAATAAGCTTTTCAAACCAGGCAGACATCACCTTAGCAAAATGATCAAAATCATCATAATTAGTACAAGGACACACCGACACCATGTGCCTCTTGATATGTTACACTGAGAAAAACCTCACATTGCTTTTGTGCTATTATGTTCCCCCCAAAAATAACCTGAGTATAATTGTAATAAACATTACAAATAGGGAAATTATGAGACATTCTGTTACTAACTGAACTGTTTCAAAATAAAGAATACTAAAGAAACATGAAATATAAATGTACTCCATATCCTTGACCTAGAATAATGATAATTACTATTATTATTATTTGCTATGAAAGTCTTTATTGAGATAATTGGCAAAATCTGAACATGGTTTGTACATGAGATAACAATATTATACTGGTATTAATTTCCTGATGTTGATTTCACCATAATTATATAAGAGAATATCCTTATTTTTAATTAAATATACACTAAAGTATTTGGAGCACATTTCTCTCTTTCTTCCTAAGTCTCACCATCTCTCTGTCTTTCTCTTCTCTCGATATCCCTAAGTATCTGAGAGAGAGTTTTAGGTATTATAGATCAGAGGAAAGGGAGAGACACCGAGACAGAGTTGAAGAGACAGGGAGTTGAGATAGAGAAAGAAGGACAGGGAGAGACAAAGAGACTGAGGGAGAGAGAGAGAGAGAAAGTAAATATGGTAAACTTAATAATCAGGGAATATGGTTGAATACAGGAGTTCTGTATACTATTTTAAAATTTTATCTGTAAGTTTGAAATTATTTACAAATAAACTTTATTCCCCAAAGAGCATCTTTGTATTCAGATGAGGTAAAGCTACCTAAATAAATAAATTTTAAACTGATTTTTATTTAAATCAATACGATAAAGATGGAATGCACACATTTAAGCACAACTTCCAAAGTCAACAAAAGCCAAAACACCAAGATATCTTTAAGATTATATCTATAATCTTACTTTACATGATTGCCAATGACCCTAAAATATGGGACACATCGTAATTACTTGTATTTTCAGCTTAACATTTCACATTAAAAGAACTATGACTATTTACTCTTTCTGCTAAATTAAGCTGAGCTTCTTTGTCATGTAGACCTCTCACATTTCAGCTATTATTTGTAATATTTTAAAAAGTCTTTGCATTATCATTCCAAAATAAAAGACATAATTTAAAGGTTATTATTTAAAATACTAGGATAAATCATTTTCTGAGAACGTAAGTGTCTATCTTACACCAGTATTTGAACACATTCCAGTAGCTCTAATGCCATTTTCCAATACTAACTTCTCCTGGTTGGTCTGATATTATGAAGAAATAAATCTCAAAGTCAAAGCTTTAATGAAAACATCTGTCTCCCTCATTATTTCAAAAAGTATATTAGTTGCTTTTGAATTTTAGGGATATCTTTGAAACTTTAATATTTATGGATACTTCCTAAACTGGCAGTTGTCCCACACACTCAAAAACAAGCAAACAAAAAAATAATTTAAAAATTACACATAAACAAGAAAAAACTCAAAATCTACAACGTCACTTTTTTCATTAAACATTTTTTAAAAAAGATGCATCAACTCCTGGGAGTTCTGTTCCCTGGAAGTTTAGAGCAAGAGAGAGTCTAGGTTCTGTGAAGTGACAAAATCCAGAAGCGGTTCTCATCCAGGGCTCCTGGAACTGACTTTGGCCCCTGGAGAAAGCTGTCTAAAAGAGATTAAAATCTCATTGCTAAATACTGAAGCTCTCCTAGCTTGTAGTATTAAAAGGGCTTTACTGAAACCCAAAATAACTGAGTATCATACGAGGAAAGAACTGCATTAAAAAGGCTCTGCTCCGGGAGTAGTGTTAACACCTGAGCAGAGGATTGTGCATCTAAGGAGTGGCTAAGAAAGGTAAGGTGAGCCACAGCAATTTGGCTATTTAAAGGAAATATACCTGATGGTCTTTTCACAGACTGGTGATAAGAGGGCATACTTTAATTTATATGAATAAATCTTTTAAAAATATACTTCAGAAAGTCTTCAACCTCTCTTGAAGAAGTATGAGCAGAAAACTTAAACGCTTACAGTGAGTGAATATTTTATATTTTATGCAACTAGATTTGTAGGAAAAGCAGAGAATATCAACTTTCATACTATTCTGAATAAAGAAGCTCCTAGTTAGGTGTCAATATAAGTTGCTTCTTTTTTTTAAGAAAAATTATTGGAGTATAGCTGCTTTACAACATTGTGTTAGATTCTACTGTACAGCAAAGTGAATCAGCAATAAATAAATAAATAAATAAATAAATAAATAAATATCTCCCCTCCTGTTTGGATTTCCTTCCCATTAGGTCACCACAGAGTAATGTGTAGAGTTCCCTGTGCTCTACAGTAGGTTCTCATTAGTTGTCTATTTTATACATAGTAGTGTATATATATCAATTCGAATCTCCCAATTCACCCAACCCCCCGTTCCCCACTTGGTGTCCATATGTTTGTTCTCTATGTCTGTGTGTCTATTTCTGCTTTGCAAATAGGTTCTTCTGTACCATTTTTCTAGATTCTACATATATGCATTAATATACAATATTTGTTTTTCTCTTTCTGACTTCACTCTGTATGACAGTCTGTAGGTCCATCCACGTCTCTGCAAATGGCACAATTTCATTCCTTCTTATGGCTGAGTAATATTCCATTGTATATATGAGCCACATCTTCTTTATCCATTCCTTTGTTGATGGATATTTAGGTTGCTTCCATGTCCTGGATATTGTAAATAGAGCTGCAATGAACACTGGGGTGCATGTATGCTTTCGAATTATGGTTTTCTCCAGGTATATGCCCAGGAGTGGGATTGCTGGATCATATGGTAGTTCTATTTTTAGTTTTTTAAGGAACCTCCATACTGTTCTCCATAGTGGTTGCATCAATTTACATTCCCACCAAGAGTGTAGTAGGGTTCCCTTTTCTCCACACCTTCTCCAGCATTTACTGTTTGTAGATTTTTTGATGATGGCCATTCTGACTGGAGTGAGGTGATAGCTCATTGTAGTTTTGATTTGCATTTCTCTAATGATTAATGATGTTGAACATTCTTTCATATGTTTGTTGGCAATCTGTATATCTTCTTTGGAGAAATGTATTTTTAGGTCTTCTGCCCATTTTTGGATCCAGTCCTTTGTTTTATTTGATATTGAACTGTATGAGCTGTTTGTAATCCCTTTTCAGTTGCTTCATTTGCAAATATTTTCTCCCATTCTGAGGGTTGGCTTTTTGTCTTATTTATGGTTTCCTTTGCTCTGCAAAAGCTTTTAAGTTTAATTGGGTCCCATTTGTTTATTTTTGTTTTTATTTTCATTATTCTAGGACGTGGGTTAAAATGGACAACCTGGAAGAAATGGACACATCCTTGGAAAGGTACAACCTTCCAAAACTGAACCAGGAAGAAATAGAAAATATGAACAGACCAATCACAAGTAATGAAACTGAAACTGTGATCAAAAATCTTACAACAAACAAAAGTCCAGGACCAGATGGCTTCACAGGTGAATGCTATCAAACATTTAGAGAAGAGCTAACACCCATCCTTCTCAAACTGTTCCAAAAAATTGCAGAGGGAGGAACACTCCCAAGCTCATTCTATGAGGCCACCATCACCCTGATACCAAAACCAGACAAAGATATCACAAAAAAAGAAAATAACAGCCAAAATTACTGATGAACATAGATGCAAAAATCCTCAACAAAATACTAGTAAACACAATCCAACAACACATTAAAAGGATCATACACCATGATCAAGTGGGATTTATTCCAGGGATGCAAAGATTCTTCTATATATGCAAATCAATCAAAGTAGTACACCATATGAACAAACTGAACAAACATGTGATCATCTCAATAGATGCAGAAAAGGTTTTTGACAAATTTCAACACCCATTTGTGATAAAAAGTCTCCAGAAAGTGGGCACAGAGGGAACCTACCTCAACATAATAAAGGCCATGTATGTCAAACCCACAGCAAACATCATTCTCAGTGGTGAAAAACTGAAAGCATTTCCTCTAAGATCAGGAGCAAGATAAGGGTGTCCACCCTCACCACTCTTATTTAACATAGCTTTGGAAGTCCTAACCATGGCAATCAGAGAAGAAAAAGAAATAAAAGGAGTACAAATTGGAAGAGAAGAAGTAAAACTGTCACTGTTTGCAGATGACATGATATTATACATAAAAAATCCTAAAGATGTCACCAGAAAACTACTGGAGCTAATCAATGAATTTGGTAAAGTTGCAGGATACAAAATTAATAAACAGAAATCTCTGGCATTCCTATACACTAACAACGAAGAATAAGAAAGAGAAATTAAGGAAACAATCCCATTTACCATCACAACAAACAGAATACAATACCTAGGCATAAACCTACCTAAGGAGGCAGAAGACCTGTACTCAGAAAACTATAAGATACTGATGAAAGAAATCAAAGATGACACAGATAGAAAGATATACCATGTTCTTAGATTGGAAGAATCAATATTGTGAAAATGACTATATTACCCAAAGCAATCTACAGATTCAATGCAATCCCTATCAAATTACCAGTGGCATTTTTCACAGAATTAGAACAAAAACTTTTACAATTTGTATGGAAACACAAAAGACCCCGAATAGCCAAAGCAATCTTAAGAAAAACGGAGCTGGAGGAATCAGGCTCCCTGACTTCAGACTACAGTACAAAGCTACAGTAATCAAGGCAGCATGGTACTGTCACAAAAACAGAAATATAGATCAACAGGATAGAAAGCCCACAGATAAACCCACACACCTAATCTATGACAAAGGAGGCAAGACCATACAGTGGAGAAAAGACAGCCTCTTCAATAAGTGGT
Source organism: Pseudorca crassidens (assembly GCF_039906515.1). Classification (NCBI taxonomy): domain Eukaryota; kingdom Metazoa; phylum Chordata; class Mammalia; order Artiodactyla; family Delphinidae; genus Pseudorca; species Pseudorca crassidens. The sequence continues at coordinate 12,085,417 of NC_090299.1, forward strand.
GCTGGGAAAACTGGACAGCTACATGTAAAAGAATGAAATCAGCACACTCCCTAACACCATACACAAAAATAAACTCAAAATGGATTAAAGACCTAAATGTAAGGCTAGACACTATAAAACGCTTAGAGGAAAACATAAGCAGAACAGTCTTTGATATAAATCACAGCAAGATCTTTTTTGACCCACCTCCCAGAATAATGAAAATAGAAACAAAAATAAGCAGATGGGACCTATGTTGCTCCTTAATTTAATAACCATTTTGAATCACTGATCTAAGTAAAATTGTATATAGCGAATGGTTTGATTCTGGTAATGGATAATAGGATATTTTAAGAACTAAACTCCACCTTTAAATAGAGTAGGTGCTTCTGGTCTTCTGGTATTTCTCTGGTTGACTGAGCCTAACAGAAACTTAAGTTGGAAGAAGGGTGTATTCTTGTTTAATACTGAGACATGCTACTGGAGTATTTTCTTATTATTTTGAATTGCATACATATTAGATTGAGGCCTCATGTCGATTTTGCTGAACATGTTTTTTAAAACCTATCAAATAAAAAGTTATTTATATTACTGAATCCAAACCAACAAACTGTTTAAACCAAGAAAGCAAAACAAAATAAAAAGTTGAGATCATATATACTTGATACTGTAAATCTAATTTCAATCCAAATATTGCAATTTTGTTTTATATAATATGCATATATAAATGCATTCTATATATATTTTAATACATATATTATCTATATTAATATATTATGTAATATATTAATATATTATGTAATAATATATTAAATGTGTTATCATTTATTATAATATTTATATAGTTTGTGTTATAAGCTTATTATATTTATGTATTATATATGAATGATATAATATTGTAATACATATATACATACACACACACACACGTACATATGAGTTTACACATATTCTCAGAAGTAGCCTGTGGCATTTAAAAATTATAATAATGGCATCTGATGCTCTGTGATCCTCACCAAATGTTCCCATGACTGACTCTCATTCCTTTGTTAGGAGTTAATTCAGGGGAAATAATCCAGACTCTCAAACCAATGCAAACATCCTACAAAGTGTCTGGGAATTTAAGGCAGTTTTACTGCTGAAAAACGTCAAAGAGAAACATCCCATCAGAGCCCTCAGAGAAAAAGAATGCCAATAATAATTAAGCTGAAGCAGCTTTACGGGCCCCTCTGCTCTCACTTAGTCGTGGAGCAGTATTTAATCAAAAGGGATTGGGAAAGGATTATAAAGGATTGTGTTTACCTTAACCTGGGCACTGAATGTTCAGCAATGTGTAACAAACCATAGAACTCTAAGATGTAACCACGTATAAGAATTTAAAAGGGGTGAGAAGTGGAATACAGCATTAAAGCAAGAATCCCCATCGGTTTCCTCTGAACTTTAGAATTGTGGTTTAGTTCAGCTGAACACAGGGGACCCATCTTATCGTTAGCAGTGCAGTAGACAGTGGAAAAGTGTAACTTAGACTTTTAAAGGTTAGTCTGTGCTCCAAAAAGTCATACAAAGGTAGCATGGAGTTTGGCATTATTTATCATCTGTATATACAGTCTCTACGTAATGTAACTGACTCCCATGTCAGTGGAGAACTCTATGAAACCCCGTTCAGTGGGCCATTTGCCCCATAAAGCATAGCTACCCTGAGACTGAGCAAAACAGATGAATCAAACTGATATTCCTCTTGTAAATCAGCCACTCTCCTAAAAAGTCTCTTTACCAATTGAAGTGCTTGGAATTATGCAAGGACAGACTTCTACTCACATTTTTAAAGAAAAAATATGTAAAGTATCTAAGTGGATAAAATTAGCCTAAGTGTTCACAGAAACATTACAAACTATAATACATACTTAAATTCCTTCTTCCTTTCCAAAGAAATGTTTTTAAATATCAATCAACTTTCTGCTTGAATAAGATGTATCAAAGTGAACATTTTTTTGAAACAAACAAAAAATGAGCATCTACTATCTAAGCACTTCCAATGTGTTTTGGAAGAAGTAAGCAAATGTAAGCTCAACTTTATAGATCTTAGAATCTAGTGGGGATGATAATAAGTGTAGAGAAATCACCTTAGTACATATCAGAACATAAAGCAATTTGAAACATTTAAAAATTCAATAACAGCTCAAAATAAAAGGAGAGAAGCTAACCAAGAATGATGAGTAAGATGAGGTGTTTGTGAATGTGCTGTGCCGATCAGCTGGGCCTTGAAGGCTGAGTAAAATTTTCACAGGTACAGAAAGCTGTGAAGGATGTTCCAGGCCAAGAGACAGAATTAGTGAGAATGTCCTCTGGAATAAAATTTACAGAGATCTCAGTGATATTAAGCAAGCTTATTTTGTTTGGCCACAGATTTTAAGACTTGGGATGAAAGGAAGTTGGGAATCAGATGGGCACTAGACACTGTGCTTCAGCTCAGACAATGCCAGACCCAACTCTCTTCTCCCTCACCTGCCTCCAGCCCAGAAGATGTAACTAATCCCCTCTGACAGTTTCATGTTTAGCCACGAAGCACATTTCTACTAATGAAGAAAAGAAAGTGTGCTGCTGCTGTCCTTTCTCTCATCTTCATGTCTCCAAACTCTTTTTTTTTTTAATTTTTATTGGGGTATAATTGCTTTACAATGGTGTATTAGTTTCTGCTTTATAACAAACTGTATCAGCTATACATATACATATATCCCCATATCTCCTCCCTCTTGCGTCTCCCTCCCACCCTCCCTATCCCACCCCTCTAGGTGGTCACAAAGCACCGAGCTGATCTCCCTGTGCTTTGTGGCTGCTTCCCACTAGCTATCTATTTTACACTTGGTAGTGTATATATGTCAATGCTACTCTCTCACTTCGTCCCTGCTTACCCTTCCCCCTCCCCGTGTCCTCAAGTCCATTCTCTACATCTGCGTCTTTATTCCTGTCCTGCCCCTAGGTTCTTCATAACCAATTTTTTTTTTTTTTAGATTCCATATATGTGTGTTAGCATACGGTATTTGTTTTTCTCTTTCTGTCTTACTTCACTCTGTATGACAGACTCTAGGTCCATCCACCTCACTACAAATAACTCAATTTCGTTTCTTTTTATGGCTGAGTAATATTCCATTGAATATATGTGCCACATCTTCTTCATCCATTCATATGTCAATGGACACTTAGATTGCTTCCATGTCCTGGCTTCTGTAAATAGAGCTGCAATGAACATTGTGGTACATGACTCTTTTTGAAGTATGTTTTTCTAGGGGTATATGCCCAGTAGTGTGATTGCTGGGTGGTATGGTAGTTCTATTTGTAGTTTTTTAAGGAACCTCATACTGTTCTCCATAGTGGCTGTATCAATTTACATTCCCACCAACAGTGCAAAAGGGTTCCCTTTTCTCCACACCCTCTCCAACATTTACTGTTTGTAGATTTTTTGATGATGGCCATTCTGACTGGTATGAGGTGATACCTCATTGTAGTTTTGATTTGCATTTCTCTAATGATTAATGATGTTGAGCATTCTTCCATGTGTTTGTTGGCAATCTGTATATCTTCTTTGGAGAAATGTCTATTTAGGTCTTCTGCCCATTTTTGGATTGGGTTGTTTTTTGATATTGAGCTGCATGAGCTGCTTCTAAATTTTGGAGATTAATCCTTTGTCAGTTGCTTCGTTTGCAAATATTTTCTCCCATTCTGAGGGTTGTCTTTTCATCTTGTTTATGGTTTCCTTTGCTGTGCAAAAGCCTTTATGTTTCATTAGGTGCCATTTGTTTACTGTTGTTTTTATTTCCATTTCTCTAGGAGGTGAGTCAAAAAGGATCTTGCTGTGATTTATGTCACAGAGTGTTCTGCCTATGTTTTCCTCTAAGAGTTTTACAGTGTCTAGCCTTACATTTAGGTCTTTAATCCATTTTGAGTTTATTTTTGTGTATGGTGTTAGGGAGTGTTCTAATTTCATTCTTTTACATGTAGCTGCCCAGTTTTCCCAGCACCACTTATTGAAAAGGCTGTCTTTTCTCCACTGTATATTCTTGCCTCCTTTATCAGAAACAAGGTGACCATATGTGTGTGGATTTAGAAACATGCCAAGACACATATTATTCAAACAACAAAAATTAAATACCAAGAAAAAATATTAAAAGCAGCAAGGGAGAAACAACAAATAACATACAAGGGAATCCCCATAAGGTTAACAGCTGATCTTTCAGCAGAAACTCTGCAAGCCAGAAGGGAGGGGCAGGACATATCTGAAGTGATGAAAGGGAAAAAACCTACAACCAAGATTACTCTACCCAGCAAGGATCTCATTCAGATTTGATGGAGAAATTAAAACCTTTAAGACAAGCAAAAGCTAAGAGAATTCAGCACCACCAAACCAGCTTTACAACAAATGCTAAAGGAACTTCTCTAGGCAGGAAACACAAGAGAAGGAAAAGACCTACAATAACAAACCCAAAACAATTAAGAAAATGGGAATAGGAATACATATCGATAACTACCTTACATGTAAATGGATTAAATGCTCCAACGAAAAGACATAGACTGGCTGAATGGATACAAAAACAAGACCCGTATATATGCTGTCTACAAGAGACCCACTTCAGACCTAGGGACACATACAGACTGCAAGTGAGTGGATGGAAAAAGATATTCCATGCAAATGGAAATCAAAAGAAAGCTGGAGTAGCAATTCTCATATCAGACAAAACAGACTTTAAAATAAAGACTATTACAAGAGACAAAAAAGGACACTACATAGTGATCAAGGGATCAATCCAAGAAGAAGATATAACAATTGTAAATATTTATGCACCCAACACAGGAGCACCTCAATACATAAGGCAAATGCTATCAGCCATAAAAGGGGAAACTGACAGGAACACAATCATAGTAGTGGACTTTAACACCCCACTTTCTCCAATGGACAGATCATCCAAAAAGAAAATAAATAGGGAAACACAAGCTTTAAATGATACATTAAACAAGATGGACTTAATTGATATTTATAGGACATTCCATCCAAAAAAACAGAATACACTTTCTGTTCCTTTTTAAACAAGTGTTTCACTGTAAAATGTATAAGGCATACAAATGTGTGTGTGTTATCTATATACAAGCTAAAGAAGAAGAAAAACTGAACCTCATAAAGCTACCAGCCAGTTTAAAAAATACCATATTCTTTTCTGTTTATATCAATCTTTCTCTTTTATATTGTAGGCCTTTCTCAAATATTTAGTAATATCTCATACTTAAGTGTGATGCACGAGAGAGTTCTTTGTGTGCAAACTGAGTTTGTTAATGTTTTAATTATTAGGCAGATGTGTAGGAATTTCAGCAGTAGACCATAAAAGTTTAATATTTGTAGGTTTAGTCTCCCGGGCCATTCAGTTTCTCTTGAAAATATTCTTCTTGTTTCCTATAAAAGGCGCAATGGCATCCTCTACTCACAAGGGAAAGACCAAGAGAATGAAGAGATGTCAGTCATGACATCATTCAGCAGATTAACTCTGCCTCAGAACTACTCGTTATTAAGTAACAATAGCAATAAAATCCAATTTTCTTACACTACTGTTCATCAGGATTCTGTTACTTCCAGCTGAACATTCCAAATTGATATAACACCCTAAATAAATTGGAAATAAATGAAATGAGTGCACTCTGGAGAAAAACTCTAAATGTTCTCAAACGGTCCTTTTGTTTTTATGGCAAATAAGTAACATCCCAATGCTTGGATGAGAAGAACTACTAAAAGTCAACATTTTTCCATTTTTCCCGTAGAAGATGAAATAAGGTCAGGGAATGATCTCCAAAGTGTACTAGTGTCAGAGGAGATGGCAGCAGTGAACAAACACAACATATAAATTAGTAAATGGTTAAAAAGATAAGTACTTAGAACACAAATCTATCCTCTAGGGATTCACACCATAATGACTGGTTCATCCTGAAGTGTGTTATAGGAAAAGCTTAAGATTAGATATTCATCAGAGTAGGTAGGGTACTGCCTGGTGCAGAAAGAATGACAACTAGACACAGCTAGTTCTCAAGCCCTTAACCTCAAGAGCAAGGCTTAAATATCAGACAGCAAAACAAGGTCAAAGATAATTCATTCCTATTATTTTATGAAGCCAACAGCAGATCCAGATTACCCCCAATCAAAGATAAATACGCAAGAAGAAAAAAATAAGACTAGGGCTTCCCTGGTGGCGCAGTGGTTGAGAGTCCACCTGCCAATGCAGGCGACATGGGTTCGTGTCCCGGTCCGGGAAGATCCCACACGCCGCGGAGCGGCTGGGCCTGTGAGCCATGGCCGCTGAGCCTGTGCGTCCGGAGCCTGTGCTCCGCAACGGGAGAGGCCACAACAGTGAGAGGCCCGCGTACCGCAAAAAAAAAAAAAAAAAATGAGACTAATTTAATGCAGTAATATAGAATAATAAGTAAGTAGGAAAGTAAGCAAATAAATAAGTAAATAAATAAATATATAAATATTAAAGCTAGGGGCTTATTATGCAAAATGCAGATAAAGAATTTGCTCCCCAAATCTGAAAACAGAATGTAGTCACTACTTAGCAAGGTCAGGAAATAATAAAGAACATAGCTTTAATGGTATGAGACTTGAGATGCTAGGGTAACAGAAGGAAACTTAAAAGAAGCTGTCAAGAAAGAAATGGAGAAACAAAACTGTCTTTTCTCAACCAAGCAACATATTAGAAACAGCAAGGGGTAAAGCTGACAACACACAAAAGCAAATCAATTCTGTGTAGCACAGGGCTAAAAAAAACACAGTAAACGCAAACAAAAATGGTAACGAGAAGAAGGATTAGAAGGACAATGAAATTAGAAGGAAAAAATAAAGTTAACATTTATTGCCAAGCCCATGAATTATCTCAGTTAAATAATTACTGAAAAGAAAAAATCCTATGTGGTAAGTTGTATTGTTTCCTCATTTTACAAAAGAGCAACTTGGCCAAACTCATTCAGCAAGTGAACACTGGATTTAAATTTAGACTCAAGAAACATGCCACTACAGAAGCTAAGTTCATAACCGTTATTCTATTAATACATTCTATACGATATAAGAAAATAAATTTCTCATCTATTTCTTTTCTGGTTGGTCTCAGAAGTCTCTTAAAATGAGACACGCTTTTTCTTGAGGAGAAACTGTCTATTGCCTTCACAGTGAAGCATCTCCCCTACAACTCGAATTTTCTTCAGGGGCCACCCATTCCGCAAACTAGCCCATATGATTCAGGAGAAGCTGATCCCATATCCAGCTCCAGGGGTGGATGTGTATTACTTTAGGTCATCATGGGCATCACAGCTCTTTGCCAGGGACTGGTTAAGGAAACCTGGCTTACACGAATCAGTGCATATTATATTCTGATGATTGTTACTGAATGAGCACTTCACCGAAGTTGGGCCAGTGAGACTGAATGGAAGAATTTTATAGTCTACGGTTTTGGGAGAGATTCTTCTCTTACTTGTACTAGAAGTGAACATGGAAGCTCACCGCCTTGTTTTCTTCTAACAACCATCTTATGACCATGAGAAAAGGCAGTCTGAGAAAACAACAACAAAGCACCTGCATACCAATGAGGGAAGAGGGGAGAGAAGGGCAGATAAATGGAGCTAGAGCCTGAAACTATCTTACTTCCTGACTTTGGGTTATGTGAGATAAAAATGTCCTTGTCGTTTTAGCCACTTAAGTCAAGTTTTCTGATGCTCAACTGGCATAACTATTTTCACTGATAGCATACAGGCACACCCATACCGACATACATACACACACACACACACACACACACACACACACACACACACAAAATGTTCCAGTTACTGAATATTAAAGACACCACATCTACCTGAGCCTTTACCTTAGTAACGTAGCTTTGTATTCAGAAAAATAGTGTTTGTTTCAAGTTACAATAGGATGCTTAAAATTATCTTCATCTACTGATTAAGGAAAACAGAAAATTGTCCATGACAAAACAAAACTCGATATTTGTTAATTACTATAGAAAAATAAGAAATATTAGTAAATAAAAATTTGCTTTAAAATAGAATAAAGAAAGGTATTATTTCAGTTGAAGTTAAGAAGCAGGATTATATTTTTACCTCTCTAGTCGCACTATACTTGTGTGATACACGTGCCCTCTAATTCCTGCTTGCTGCTTGCTCCCATTACAGAGGTGACCTCACCTATTGCGGAAGCATTAGCAGCCAATCCCAGGCTTCCTGAAGCTCCCTGAAACCCAGTCCTAGATGGTTTCACTGCTTCTTTCTCACTTCCCAGTTGTTAACATTAGTAATGTCCCAGACTGCACACTAGGTAGGAAGAGAGAAGAACCATTCTGAGTGTCAGCCTCTAGTTCTACAGAGAGTATAAAATTAATGCGTAAAAGAGACTTGTTGGAGCCCCTGGGGTTAGGATTTGATTCACCCGTCACCTCAACAGCAGAACAACAAGGTTGGATTCCCTGTCATTCTGGAAGGCTGACTGTTGTACCCAAATGTTGAAAAAGTGGCAATGAGATATGAGGAATTATTAGTTGAGGGAATTTCAATCTTACTGAACTACTTAGACCTTAGTGTGGCTTGATGACAATACTATTCCTCTTACAGAAACCTTTTGGTTAAAAGTAATATATCTCTCCTCTTGCTGAAGCAACTGGGGCAGAAATATTTATGTTTGTCCTCAGTAAGTTTGAACAGAAGAGGCAGTTGGGATCAGATCATTGTTGAGAATTTTGGTCTTTATTTTAAGAGCAATTATCCATAACTGATAACTCATGTGAGATGGAAGGGACGTTTTAGGTCAAATATGAGTCCTGGGAATTCATCCTATAGCAACCAGTCAGGCATGAGAATTAGACTGGAGGCCCAGGATTTTCAACAAAGACCTCCACATTAGCCCCAATGATATAAAGTATTTTAACAACGAAAGATTAAAAACAACAAAACAGAGCGCAGGACAAATGTGTAAAGAATCAGAGTGAGAAAGAATATGCTTTAATTCAATTCTACACCAGTAATGCCATTGTTCACTTGTAAAGCTAACATAAAAAGCCTCATAAATGTGAAAACTCAGGAGCTCTACTGTACACATACCCTTCCCACAAACCCCTGTTCAGTAGTGCAACCCAGAACTAAGCCAGAGATACCCCAAATAAAGAAGACATAAACATGGGCATGGATTATAAAGAATAAGCAGCAAGTTTTAATTGCCTATTAAAAAAACGAAATCTAAAATTCTTTAGAAATTATGTGTATTATACAAAATGTAGATTTTGAACTTCTTGAAAGAAATACCCTGGAATGAAAATAACAAAAATGGACAAACATAACAAAACAGACTAACAAAATACTGGAAAGATAATTGGAAGAGGAAGTACAAGGGTACAACTTCTTTTATCTTTTAAATAAGGAATAAAAATATTGCTTCTGATATGAAGTTAATAAATATGGATTCAACTGGTTTATTTAAAGTTATAAAATAAAGAATAAAACAAATAGGTTGTATATCTCCCAAATATCATATTAAAAAAAGAAGAAAAAACATATACAAAAGCTAAAAATTTGAAATATTAATTCAGTCTTTCAGTGAATACTTATGAGGCTACTACTATATTCCACACCCTGTTTAGAGAGGCAATGGAAAAAAAATCAGCCGTGTCTCTGTCTTTATGGAAATTTGAAACTACTTTTAAGTAAAACATTCAATCAATAATCACTATTGAATATAATCACTATTGGCTATTGTAACCGCTAAACAATGAAAGTAAAGTGTAAAATCATGTAACTGGAGGATGTGAAGTACTGGGAACATCTAAAAGAAGAGAGCAGTGATTTGATGGCGAAGAGGACGAAAAAGTAATTCTGTCAGTGGAAGCAGCTTGAGCGACAGTCCTAAGGGAAGGAAAAAGAAGTGGTAAAGCAATTGAAATAAGATTTGTATAACAGCTGAAATGTGGAAAACACAGACAATAGTGACATTAGCTCTGCTGGAAGAACATGAAGTGGATAAATATCTACAGCAGACCCTGGCAGTTGTTCCTAAGAATCAGCTGCCTTCTTCTGAGGGTCTTACACTCTAGGCTTTTGCCCTGTAACTTGCAGCTCTTTTGTAGGGGAGAATCCTTCCTGGCTCCACTGTCAGCCACGACCGTTGACTTGCTTTGGTCGTTGGAATGGGATTGGATGTGACATATACCACATCTGAGCAAAAGCTTTATGTGGGTTGTGTGGTTCAGCTTGTGTTTCTGCTCTTGACAATGAGAATGGCGCATTCCAGATGGGGGCTGATCCTTCAGCCTGGGCCCTAACAGAAGGAGATTCATGGGGCTCAGGCCAGCCACAAAGATGCCGTAACAATCATACAATTCCAGAAAAAAAGGGAAAATCATTGTATGCCTCAGAGATTTGGGCATTTCTTTAGTTAACACATAACCCAGACACAATTAACTAAAAATACATATAATTCATGTTCTCGCAAAAACATTTCATAGAAGTTTCTCCCCCCAAGACACCGTGGCTCATGATTATACCTGTGTAAGTTTATACACACACAGATATGCATCTAGAATAGTCTTTAAATGCTTTTTGTGGGTTATCTGAGTGTCATTTCTCTGCCCTTTTTAAAAATATTTTTTCTAGTATCTTGTGAATATATGGGAGCTTTGTGAATTTAAAATATCCCACTAACAGAAAAATAAAGTAAGAACAGGGTCTTTAAAAAATTATTATTTAAAATGCAACCTATCTAAAGTAACAATGTTTTATATTTATAATAGTTACTAGGATATTGGGGAAAAGAAATTTCAGTGGAGAGGTGTATGGTATATATCACATGACAAATCAAAGCAGTGCTTCTCCAATTAGCACGCATCAGAATCATCCGGAGAGCTTCTTAAAACCCAGATTACCAAACCCTACCTCCAGAGTTTCTGATCACTTAGGTATGGGGAGGGGTCTGATAATTTGCATTTCAACTATTTCCCAGGTAACACTGATGCTACTCATCTAAAAACACACTTTGAGGAGTAATATATTAAATGTTCAGACAATTACATCCCTAGATTAAGAATTTCATTTTGGACCCATAATTTCAAAAAATCAGCTTATCTGATTGTTCGTTTGGCAAAACTGGTGCTTGAGAAACACTAAGTTGTTTGCCTCTATGCCTCTCTTTCTTTTTTAATATATGGCTTATAAATAAATAATTGAAAGCTCGTGAGTTAGTTCCAATTAAATAGCTCTATTCTTATAATTCTATACGCTATTTAGACATACCCATAAAGTTAAGAATTAGGACATGCACATAAACACACAAACACACACGTACACATTTCCTTCCTGTCCATGGAGAAGTTACATTTTCAGAGGTAAGGCATTGACTTTATGATTCTAAATAACCATCTCTGCTACTGTAATCATTATTTTTCCCTTTGTTTTTGACTTAAGATTTTTCTCCAGGCATTTAACATCCTTGACCTTGTTCATAATCAGTTCACAAGTATCCTACAGAACTAATTTTGAACTTCAGATTCCCTTATAAAATGGTAAGGCATCATTCTCACAGTCATAGCCAGAGAAAAAAATGAGCATATTACTGTTTTCTTTACAGAAACTGGAATATTGTTGAATCCCACTCTTTAATTAGAAAAGAAAAGAGAGGAGCAAAAGAAGGATTTTGGGGGGTTAAAATTTGTTCCAATGTATCTTCGTTAAAGCTTGAGACAACAGTTAACCTCTATCACACACTGTTTTTTGCAAGGTCAAGATCCAGTACCTCATTAAAGCATTCTGCCAGAGGAAAAAGTTGTTACAAAGTACATAAAACGCTACGTAATCTGCCTTTGGTGGAACTTGACTTTCTGAAACATCTGAAACACAACCGTCCTTTATGAAATTGAAATGGAGAGGTCTGGGCAGAAGCCTTGAGGGGACAGAACACTCAGCCTCAGAGTCAAAGCCATAAAACACTTCTTGTTATCACCGAACAGTTACCCTTCTAGCCAGCTAACAAGAGGAGAATTAATAGTCTTTGAAAGGTATCTGATACAGTTTGCCTTGAAGACAGTTATGTTGGTAAAACCATGGGTCTTCTAAGAAACAGTAAGATTAAAACTAGGATATTGGGGGGATGGTATTTGGGAGTAACAGAATTTTAGAGTTAGAAAAATTCAATTTCCACTTTCAAAGCCAGACAATAAGTTTCTGTGCAATAAAGAGAGATTAAGAAAATTTAAATTGTACTTTGTTTCTCAAACCCCATAGAACTTGATTGCAGAGGAGAAAGTTTTCTGCATTACTTTTTTTTTTTTGAAATGAGTTTCCCCTGACCCACTATGACTAGGGAACACTCTCCAATATGCCTCTTCAAGGTTAGAATTTCCAAATATTCATTAATATTTTGCTATTGAACCAGGATCATTCATGCTACGCTGCATTTGCTTATTAAATTAATAGCTACAAATGCTTACGAAAGAGATTAACTTAGTCACTGCCCTCCGGAGAAGAGCTGGTTGCTAGGCAGCCCAGGGCGAAGACTTGCTATGAAGCTCCTTCTCTCTCAGGACAGAGACTACGCTGAATCCTTGACTGGTAGGATGAACGTGATGCTGCTTTCAGTAAGAGCGTTCACCTTCGTCTTTACATCTCAATTGCTCCCCTTTAATTATTTTAATTACTTGGTGCATTCTGCTGTTTCAAGTCTATTTAATCTGAAGTATATTGTGTCTCATGCTTTGTGGACTTGCTTCAACGTCTTATCTTATTCTTGCCTCTTTACAAGCATCCATTTTACATACACGCGGCTTTCCTACCAACAACAGGCATACTTCATGACTCCTAAAGCTTTTGCCATGATTTGTAATAATATAGATTTTTTTGCATATGGCTTCAACTCATATAACTATAGGTTGCCAGATATTTGTTGATGTAACTTCTGGTTTTCCACACTACCCTACTCTTTATTTTTTGAGATTGCATCTTTCTTTTCTAACTACTATATCTACAGACAGCACAGCCACTTGGTGTTCATACTAAAGAAAGATGTGACACATCTCCTCCGCTCTAGGATGTACTTTCTGCTGCTAAATTTGCTGCCAGCAAGTTTGTCATTTGTACAACTTGGCCTTAACCCAAATTTGAATTGACATTCTTTCTTCCTTGCAAACAGGTGGCTCTTCTAAACTTTAAACCAAATACGAGTGAACAATGAGACTGTGTATAACCACCATTACAAAAACAAAGTAATACATGCATGTTTTATCAAAAGTACACTGTTTTAAAAAGTACTTTGATCATAATATTAGGCTAGCTCTAGAACAATCAAGGAAACTGTGCAGGATGAGCATTCTTGGAGAAATTTAACAGTTTTTGGTCAAGACAGCTCAGTTCATTAGGAAACATAAGGCTAAATGTATCAGAGGTTCTGATATAACCTCTGCCTGAGTGTGAGATCTTGTCCTTTTTACAAGTGGTATATGTGTGGGCTTATCTGTAAGTCTGTGTGTGTGTGTACGTGTGTGTGTGCACACACGCCCATGCATTCATAGAATACAGGTTTAGGGGGAGGAGAGTATCTGAAGGGCTCCATGTAAAAGCCATAAACATCACTAGGGTTTAGTGATATTGTGCCTGTAATATTTAGTGCACGGCTTTGTCTCTTTAGCTAAGGGAATCTGTAATACAACTTAAATGGAATACATTTTTATTCATGCTCACGTAACACACCAGAGGTGAGAGAGCCAGGCTGGCAGCACGGCTCGGCTCCAGAGCTCGTCAGTGATCTGGGGCTGGTCCCTCTTGTTGCCCTATCATGCTCTAAGAATGCTTCTCATTTCCATGTTAAAGTTAGGTCACCTTATGTCATATTCCATCTCACTGGGCAGAAGGAAGAGAATGTGGAGATCAAATCAATTTTCTTTTAAGGACATAAAAGAGAAATTGCATACATCTTTGCCCATAACAACATTCAGTCGCAGGACCTAGTTGCACTTGAGGCTGTGAAGAAACATAATCTCTAGCAGGCATGCCCCGCTAAAACTTTAATAATATATATGAAGGAAAACATGGACTTGGCTGAAAGTATTATTCAGGGTAATGTAAGAGAAGCAGACCATTTTGATTGCTTTAAAATAAGGATTTATAATAGAAATTAGACCTTACTCAATTGTGAGAGGAGATAGGTAAGTAAAGGTCTAGAAGGGAAGTTAGAAGATCAGAGATAAGCTAATTCTATAGAAAACTAAAAAACCTTCAAAAAAGATAAGACATAATTGGAGTACAGTGATTCAGCTATAAATTGTAGGTACAAAGTTATACAATGTAAACAATAAGTGAGTACTGATTTTTTTTTTTTTTTTTGCGGTATGCGTGCCTCTCGCTGCTGTGGCCTCTCCCGTTGCGGAGCACAGGCTCCGGACGCGCAGGCTCAGCGGCCATGGCTCACGGGCCCAGCCGCTCCGTGGCATGTGGAATCTTCCTGGACCAGGGCACGAACCCGTGTCCCCTGCATCGGCAGGCGGACTCTCAACCACTGCGCCACCAGGGAAGCCCGTGACTACTGATTTTTAAAAATTGTAAGTTAATTACAGTGGGACTATTGCAGGATGAAGAATGTATGCAAGAGAACTTAATCTTCATTTTCCTTTTTATAAATATATGAAAATTTATATTGAAAAATATAAATTAACAGCATAAATACATTATTTAGAATTACTGAGGTAAATATTGGAAGAAAAACAAAAGGACAGAAGTGACTGACTCCAAGAAGCAGGACTTTGTGATGGGAAAGGGTAGGGCAATAGAAGATTATTTCTTGTTATTGTCATTTTAAAGGATGGACAGAGGATACTTTTCATCAAAGTAAGAAACCTGATTTCATGGGCCCATCCTTTAATTAAGCTCAAATCTCATTTGCCCAGAATGCTTTACCACATATTTCTCATATTTACTAGACACACTTTACGAATAAATTCAAGTGTTGTTCCTCCTTTGAGCTTGTTCTTAATCTTGTAGGCAATTTGTTTTATACTACTCTACACCGCTATAAGCCTTGCTTGTTGTTTACTATGCTTCATTTTTTACAACATCTTGTAATTGCAGTACACATGCATATATGTATATACACTGTCCCCCACCCTGCCCCTGGTCAAACTATGTTATGTTGAGGCAGTGTTAGTGTCCTGTTGCTCCTGTAACACCTTACCGCACACTTGGTGATCTAAGCAACACAAATGTATTCTCTTACAGTTCTGGAGTCCAAAATCAGTCTCACTGGGCTAAAGCCAAGGTGTTGGCAGGGATGGTTCCTTCTGGAAGCTATGAGGGAAGAATCCATTTCCCTGCCTTTTTCAGTTTCTAGAAATCACTTATATTTCTTGGTTAGTGGGTCAGTGGTCCCTTTCTCTATCTTCAAAGCCAATCCCTTCCTGTCTCTTTCTCTCTCTCTCTTTCTCTCTCATACACACACACACACACACACACACACACACACACGCACACACTACCTCTGCTACCGTCTTTACATCTCCTTTTCACACTCTCCTGCCTCCCTCTTGTTCGGTCCACCCAGATAATCAAGGATAATCTCTCCATCTCAGTATCTTTAACTCAATCACATCTGCAAAGTCCCTTGGCCATGCTGTCCCACAGTCTGTGGATATGCAGTTGTTTGTTCAGTCTTTGTGCTCTTTGCTTTTGAATTTTGTAGGTTTCTGTTCATAAATCCTATAGCTCAGATACTCTTTTCACAGCTATGTCCAGTCTAGAATAAGCCCATCGAAGACAGTCTTCATTTTTGTAAAAGCATTTTTTATCTCTAGCATATTTTTTTGGTTATTTCTTAGATTTCCAGCTCTTTCCTTACATTGCTCACCTATTCTTTACTTTACCTGTTAGCACCCTCGGCAGTATTAATCACAATTGTTTCAAACTCCCTGCCCAATAATTCCAGCACCCCTGCCATGCTGGTTCTGACGCTAGCTTTGTCTCTTCACATTGTATGTTTTGCCTTTTGACATGCCTTATAGTTTTTGCTTGGTAGCTGGACATGATTTCTAGGTACTGGATAAAAGGAACTACTCTAAATAGGCTTTTATTATGTGGTGTTTAAGTGAAGGGAGGGAGGGGAAGCTTTCTATGGTCCTTATGATTAGGTTTCAGCCTTTTAGTGAGCTCTCTCTCTAGTCTATGAACTTCACCAGTTTTTCTCAGTTTTTTTCTCCCTGCTTAATTGGGGATGGATTTGGGTATTTCCCTCCTCCTAGCCCAGTTAGGCTTTGATAATACCCCAGTAGGTTAGGCTCTGGTTAGCCAGCTTCTCCAACAGAGTGCTTTCGTATATTTCAAAATTCGTCCTTTCTTCTGCCCCTACCAGAAGCATGAAGGGACTCTTCTCTGATATTTACTGTGAGAACCTGATCAAGCTCCTGGAAGTAAATCTTACAAATGTTGGCAGCCCTCCTCTGACTGGGTCCTCCTGGAGTCTGTAACTCCCAGAGTGGTGCACATTGACTGTGTGGAAGTTTTTAACTCGTATCATCTTCAAAACACAGTGTGGTCTCAAAGTATTCTATGAAATACGAGCTAAAACATCAACATTGGACAGACAGGAATTCCAAATCCCACTTCAATAAACACAACCCACAATATGATGGTAAAACAAGACTGTTCGGGATGGGGTATTTGAAAACTGATTGAGAAGAGGGAAATAAGCTGATGAGGGGGGATTCTAATCCACAAAGAAAAAATTATAATTAAAAAATTCTTGATCTGGGTTCTCTGGGTAGGTTTCAGGAGCTTCTGTGATCTCTCTTATATCTTAAGCAAAATACTGTGCATACTAACATTTTTCTAAGGGGAAGTATCCTTACTGTCCATCAGATATACAAATGGGCCTGAAATGCAAATAAATAAGCAAACAAAACTATTACTATAGGAAAAAAATAAAAGAAAAAGCTATAGCAAGAAAACATTTAAGATAAACTTTCTTCCCCCTTATGACTATATATTCTGCTAACAATCATTTACGCAAATCTGTGGATTTATGTACAGTAGTAAGGATAATGGTATCATGTTTTCAAATATTTAGTGCTTTGACTACAACGGCACTCAGTGAATCTCAGAAGTACGTCTCCTAAATGCAGCAAGCTCACTGTAGTAAGTTTATAGCTAGATCACAAATTCTGCTTTGTACTATTCTGCTAGAGCACACAAACTTGTTATTCACAGAAATTTTAAGGTCTAAGTTTACTATGCGGTTGCTCATACAAATATGCAAAAACAATATATAATTGCTACTGATTCAAAGTCTATTGCTATGCAAAAATTCATATTTATTGAAAATTATAAGGCAAATATAAGTTAGGCAGCTCTGCATTGTGCTTTAGGAACTGAGTGTTTTGTTTTTTTGCTATAAATGTCTACATAAATTAGAAAAATTTCTATATGTTTTATCCATAAATGCCTCCATAAAATGCAACTAATTTTTTTTTTAACATCTTTATTGGAGTATAACTGCTTTACAATGGTGTGTTAGTTTCTGCTTTATAACAAAGTATATCAGCTATAGATATATATATATATATATATATATATATATGCCCATATCTCCTCCCTCTTGCGTCTCCCTCCCACCCTCCCTATCCCACCCCTCTAGTTGGTCACAAAAGCACTGAGCTCATCTCCATGTGCTATGCGGCTGCATCCGACCAGCTATGTATTTTACACTTGGTAGCTTATTTAAGCCCACAACACTCTCTCACTTCGTCCCAGTTTACCCTTCTCCCCCTCATGTCCTCAAATCCATTCTCTACATCAGCGTCTTTATTCCTGTCCTGCCCTAAGGTCATGCAGAACCTTTTTCTGTTTTTTTTTTTTTTTAGATTCCATATGTATGTGTTAGCATACGGTATTTGTCTTTCTCTTTCTGACTTACTTCACTCTGTATGATAGACTCTAGGTCCACCCACCTCACTACAAATAATTCAGTTTCGTTTCTTTTTATGGCTGAGTAATATTCCATTGTATATATGTGCTACATCTTCTTTAACCATTCATCTGTCAGTGGACATTTAGGTTGCTTCAATGTCCTGGCTATTGTAAACAGAGCGACAATGAACACTGTGGTACATGACTCTTTTTGAACTATGTTTTTCTCAGGGTATATGCCCAGTAGTGGGATTGCTGGGTTGTATGGTTGCTCTATTTTTATTTTTTAAGGAACATCCATACTGTTCTCCATAGTGTCTGTATCAGTTTACATTCCCACCAAGAGTGCAAGAGGGTTCCCTTTTCTCCACACCCTCTCCAGCATTTACTGTTTGTAGATTTTTTGATGATGGCCATTCTGACCGGTGTGAGGTGATACCTCATTGTAGTTTTGATTTGCATTTCTCTAGTGATTAGTGATGCTGAGCATTCTTTAATGTGTTTGCTGGCAATCTGTGTATCTTCTTTGCAGAAATGTCTATTTAGGTCTTCTGCCCATTTTCAGATTCAGTTGTTTGTTTTCTTGATATTCAGCTGCATGGGCTGCTTGTAAATTTTGGAGATTAATCCTTTGTTAGTTGCTTCATTTGCAAATATTTTCTCCCATTCTGAGGGCTGTCTTTTAATCTTGTTTACGTTTTCCTTTGCTGTGTAAAAGCTTTTAAGTTTCATTAGGTCCCGTTTATTTTTGTTTTTATTTCCATTTCTCTAGGAGGTGGGTCAAAAAGGATCTGGCTGTGATTTATGTCAAAGAGTGTTCTGCCTATGTTTCCCTCTAAGTTTTATAGTTTCTGGCCTTACATTTAGGTCTTTAATCCATTTTGAGTTTATTTTTGTGTATGATGTTAGGGAGTGTCCTAATTTCATTCGTTTACATGTAGCTGTCCAGTTTTCCCAGCACCACTTATTGAAGAGGCTGTCTTTTCTCCACGGTATATTCTTGCCTCCTTTATCAAAGATAAGGTGACCATAAGTGTGTGGGTTTATCTCTGGGCTATCTATCCTATTCCATGGATCTCTATTTCTGTTTTTGTGCCAGTACCATACTGTCTTGATTACTGTAGTTTTGTAGTATAGTCTGAAGTCAGAGAGGCTGATTCTTCCAGCTCCATTTTTCTTTCTCAAGATTGCTTTGGCTATTTGGGGTCTTTCACATACAAATTGTGAAATTTGTTCTAGTTCTGTGAAAAATGCCATTGGTAGTTTGATAGAGATTGCACTGAATCTGTAGATTGCTTTGTGTAGTATACTCATTTTCACAGTGTTGATTCTTCCAATCCAAGAACATGGTATATCTCTCCATCTGTTTGTACCATCTTTCATTTCTTTCATCACTGTCTTATAGTTTTCTGCATACAGGTCTTTGTCTCCTTGTGTAGGTTTATTCCTAGGTATTTTATTCTTTTTGTCACAGTGGTAAATGGGATTGTTTCCTTAACTTCTCATTCAGATTTTTCATCATTAGTGTATAGGAATGCAAGAGATTTCTGTGCATTAATTTTGTATCCTGCCACTTTACCAAATTCATTGATTAGCTCTAGTAGTTTTCTGGTAGCATCTTTAGGAGTCTCTATGTATAGTATCATGTCATCTGCAAACAGTGACAGTTCACTTCTTCTTTTCCATTTGGATTCCTTTTATTTATTTTTCTTATCTGACTGCTGTGAGTAAATCTTCCAAAACTATGTTGAATAAAGGTGGTGAGAGTGGACAACCGTGTCTTGTTCCTGATCTTAGAGGAAATGGTTTCAGTTTTTCACCATTGAGAACAATATTGACTGTGGGTTTGTCATATATGGCTTTTAGTATACTGAGGTAAGTTCCCGCTATGCCTACTTTCTGGAGGGTTTTTATCATAAATTGGTGTTGAATTTTGTAGAAAGCTTTTTCTGCATCTATTGAGATGATCATGTGTTTTTTCTCCTTCAATCTGTTAATATGGTTTATCACATTGATTGATTTGCATATGTTGAAGAATCCTTGCATTCCTGGGATAGACCCCACTTGATCATGGTGTATGATCCTTATAATGTGCTGTTGGATTCTGTTTGCTAGGATTTTGTTATCTATGTTCATCAGTGATATTGGTCTGTAGTTTTCTTTTTTTGTGATATCTTTGTCTTGTTTTGGTATCAGGGTGATGGTGGCCTTGTAGAATGAGTTTGGGAGTGTCCCTCCCTCTGCTATATTTTGGAAGAGTTTGAGAAGGATAGATGTTAGCTCTTCTCTAAATGTTTGATAGACTTTGCCTGTGAAGTCATCTGGTCCTGGTCTTATTTTTTTGGAAGATTTTTAATCACAGTTTCAACTTCAGTGCTTGTAATTGGTCTGTTTATATTTTCTATTTCTTCCTGAGTCACTCTCGGAAGGCTGTGCTTTTCTAAGAATTTGTCCATGTTGTCCATTTTATTGGCATATAGTTGCTTGTAGTAATCCCTCATGATCCTTTGTATTTCTGCAGTGTCAGTTGTTATGTCTCTGTTTTCATTTCTAATTCTGTTGATTTGATTCCCTTTTTTTCTTGATAAGTCTGGCTAGTGGTTTATCAATTTTGTGTATCTTCTCAAAGAACCAGCTTTTAGTTTTATTGATCTTTGCTATTGTTTCCTTCATATCTTATTCATTTATTTCTGATCTGATCTTTATGATTTCTTTCCTTCTGCTAAGTTTGGGGTTTTTTCGTTCTTTTTTTCTCTCATTTCTTCAGGTGTAAGGTTAGGTTGTTTATTTGAGATTTTTTTTTGTTTCTTGAGGTAGGATTGTATTGCTATAAACTTCCTTCTTAGAACTCCTTTTGTTGCATCCCATAGGTTTTGGGTCATTGTGTTTTCATTGTCATTTGTTTCTAAGTATTTTTTGATTTCCTCTTTGATTTCTTCAGTGATCTCTTGGTTATTTAGTAGTGTATTGTTTAGCCTCCATGTGTTTGTATTTTTTAAAGTTTTTTTCCTCATAGCATTGAGGATATCTAGTCTCATAGCATTGTGGTCAGAAAAGATGCTTGATACGATTTCAATTTTCTTTAATTTACCAAGGCTTCATTTGTGACCCAAGATATGATCCATCCTGGAGAATGTTCCATGAGCACTTGAGGAGAAAGGGTATTCTGTTGTTTTTGGATGGAATGACCTATATATATCAATTATGTACATCTTGTTTAATGTGTCATTTAAAGCGTGTGTTTCCTTCTTTATTTTCATTTTGGTTGATCTGTCCATTGGTGAAAGTGTGGTGTTAAAGTCCCCTAGTATGACTGTGTTACTGTTGATTTCCTCTTTTATGGTTGTTAGTATTTGCCTCATGTATTGAGGTGCTCCTATGTTGGGTGCATAAATATTTACAATTATTATATCTTCGTCTTGGACTGATCCCTTGATCATTATGTAGTGTCCTTCTTTGTCTCTTGTAATAGTCTTTATTTTAAAGTCTGTTTTGTCTGATATGAGAATTGTACTCCAGCTTTCTTTTGATTTCCATTTGCATGGACTATCTTTTTCCATCCCCTCACTTTCAGACTGTATGTGTCCCTAGGTCTGAAGTGGGTCTCTTCTAGACAGCATATATACAGGTCTTCTTTTTGTATCCATTCAGCCAGTCTATGTCTTTAGGTGGGAGCATTTAATCCATTTACATTTAAGGTAATTATTGATATATATGTTTCTATTATCAATTTTTTAATTGTTTTGGGGTTGTTATTTTAGGTCTTTTCCTTCTCATGTGTTTCGTGCCTAGAGAAGTTCCTTTAGCATTTGTTGTAAAGCTGGTTTGGTGGTGCTGAATTCTCTTAACTTTTGCTTGTCTGTAAAGGTTTTAATTTCTCCATCAAATCTGAATGAGATCCTTGCTGGGTAGAGTAATCTTGGTTGTAGGTTCTTCCCTTTCATCACTTTAAATATGTCCTACCACTCCCTTCTGGTGTGCAGAGTTTCTGTTGAAAGATCAGCTGTTAACCTTATTGGGATTCCCTTGTATGTTATTTGTTGCTTTTCCCTTGCTGCTTTTAATGTTTTTTCTTTGTATTTAATTTTTGATAGTTTGACTAATATCTGTCTTGGCGTGTTTCTCCTTGGATTTATCCTGTATGGGACTCTCTGTGCTTTCTGGACTTGATTGATAATTTCCTTTCTGATATATAGGGAAGGTTTCCAGTATAGTCTCTTCAAATATTTTTCTCAGTACCTTTCCTTTTCTCTTCTTCTTCTGGGACCCCTAAAATTCGGATGTTCCTGCATTTAATGTGGTCTCAGAGGTCTCTGACACTGTCCTCAACTCTTTTCATTCTTTTTTCTTTATTCTGCTCTGTGGTAGTTATTTCCAATATTTTATCTTCCAGGTCACTTATCTGTTCTTCTGCCTCAGTTATTCTGCTACTGATTCCTTCTAGAAAATTTTCAATTTTATTTATTGTGTTGTTCATCATTTTTTGTTTGCTCTTTAGTTCTTCTAGGTCTTTGATAAACGTTTCTTATATTTTCTCCATTCTATTTCCAAGATTTTGGATCATCTTTACTATCATTACTCTGAAATTCTTTTTCAGGTAGACTGCCTATTTCCTCTTCATTTGTTTGGTCTGGTGGGTTTTTACCTTGCTCCTTCTTCAGCTGCATATCTCTGTCTTCTCATTTTGCTTAACTTACTGTGTTTGGCATCTCCTTTTTGCAGGCTGCAGGTTCATAGTTCCTGTTTTTTCTGGTGTCTGCCCCCAGTGGGTAAGGTTGGTTCAGTGGGTTGTGTAGGCTTCCTGGTGGAGGGGACTTGTGCCTGTGTTCTGGTGGATGGGGCTTAGTCTTTTCTTTCTGGTGGCAGCACCGAGTCTGATGGTGTGTTTTGGAGTGTCTGTGAACTTAGTATGATTTTAGGCAGCCTCTCTGCTAATGGGTGGGGTTGTGTTCCTCTCTTGCTAGTTGTTTGGCATAGGGTGCCCAGTTTGGAGCTTGCTTCTCGTTGAGTGGAGCTGGGTCTTAGCTTTGAGACAGAGATCTCTGGGAGACCTCTCACCAATTGATATTACATGGGGTTGGGAGGTCTCTGGTGGTCCAATGTCCTGAACTCAGCTCTCCCACCTCTGAGGCTCAGGCCTGACAACTGGCCAGGGCACCAAGACCCTGTGAGCCACACAGCTCAGAAGAAAAGGGAGAATGAAAAAGAAATAAAATAAAATAAAATAATAAAATATAATAAAATAATAAAATAAAATAGTTATTAAAATAAAAATTAAAAAATATTAAAATAAAAAAGTAATTAAAAAAAGGAAGACAGCAACCAAACTAATGAACAAATCCACCAATGATAACAAGCGCTAAAAACTAAACTAAGATAAACATATAAATCAGTAAATAGTCGCATACAGCAAACCCCAAGTCTGCCATTGCTTCCAATGTCTACCACCTCTATTTTGGGATGATTTGTTGTCTCTTCAGGTATTCCACAGATGCAGGGTACATCAAGTTGATTGTGGAGATTTAATCTGCTGCTCCTGAGGCTGCTGGGAGATTTCCCTTTCTCTTCTTTGTTCTCACAGCTCCTGGGGTTCAGCTTTGGATTTGGCCCCGCCTCTGCATGTAGGTTGCCCTCTGGCATCTGTTCTTCCCCCAGACAGGAGGAGGTTAAAGGAGCGGCTGATTAGGGGGTTCTGGCTCACTCAGGCCGGGGGGAGGGAAGGGTATGGAATGCAGGGCGAGCCTCCCGTGGCAGAGGCCGGCATGATGTTGCAACAGCCTGAGGCACGCCATGTGTTCTCCCAGGGAAGTTGTCCCTGGATCACGGGCCCCTGGCAGTGGCGGTCTGCATAGGCTACGGGGAGGGGAGGTGTAGATAGTGACCTGTGCTTGCACACAGGCTTCTTGGTGGCTGCAGCAGCAGCTGTAGCATTTCATTCCCTTCTCTGGTGTCCATGCTGATAGCAGTGGCTCACGCCCGTCTCTGAAGCTCATTTAGGCAGTGCTCTGAATCCCCTCTCCTTGTGCACCCCGAAATAATGGTCTCTTTACCCTTAGGCAGGTCCAGAGTTTTTCCTGGACTACCTCCCAGCTAGCTGTGGTGCATTAGCCCCCTTCAGGCTGTGTTCACGCAGCCGACCCCAGTCTTCTCTCTGGGGTCTGACCTCTGAAGCCCGAGCCTCAGCTCCGAGCCTCCACTTGCCCTGGCAGGTGAGCAGAAAAGCCTTTCAGGCTGGTGAGTGCTAGTTGGCACCGATCCTCTGTGCGGGAATCTCTCCGCTTTGCCCTCTGCATCCTTGTTGCTGCTTTCTCCTCCGTGGCTCCAAAGCTTCGCCCCTGCCCACCCCCCATTTCCACCAGTGAAAGGGCTTCCTACTGCATGGAAACATTTTCTCCTTCACAGCTCCCTCCCAGAGGTTCAAGTCCCTTCCCTATTCTTTTGTCTCTGTTTTTTCTTTTGCCCTACCCAGGTACGTGGGGAGTTTCTTGCCTTTTGGGAAGTCTGAGGTCTGCCGGCGTTCAGTAGGTGTTCTGTAGGGGTTGTTCCACATGTAGATGTATTTTTGATGTATTGGTGGGGAGGAAGGTGATCTCCACATCTTACTCCTCCGCCATCTTGAAGGTCCTCTGAGAATCCACATTTTTTGACCTGGTGAAGTATCTGCCAATTTTCAGAAAACCCAGCTTATCTCTACAGATACGTGTGCAGTCCAATATACATGAAGTTACTCAGTAAAGTCATAAATTATAATCAGGATGCAAAGTGGCCATGTTGCCACTTGCAGATTGGTACATTCAAACACAAGTGGGGATTTTCAGGAGCTAAGAGAACACATTTCAATTTCCATTTTCCATTCAGACTTACCAAATAAATACCAAAACAATACCTGATTTTGAGTTCAGATATAGCATAAGTACTACTCATTTCAACACATGACCTAAACTGAACTTTTCTTTTTCTGGTTTTCCTTTGTAATCCCAACTGCATGTGGTGATATCCCCAATGATTTAGTCATTTAGGTCAGAAAATATGAATTATACACTCTGCTTCCCTTTCTCCTTATGACCCCATTTCCAATAAATTACCAAATATAATTTATTTCTTCACTATGTCACAAATCCATGCTCTTTTGGCCACCTCACTGATATTACCTTAATCCACAATCTTATATCTCACAAGGACTATTTTATTAGCTTTTTATCTGTTTTCCCTATTTCCAGGTTTAAAAATTCCCCTATGTATCTTATGGTCAAATAGATTGTTTTAATATATATATCTAATGGTATCACTCCAGTACAAACACTTGGTCTAGACACCTATCCATTTCTTCAACCACTAAAAACAAATAACAAAAATAAATAAATAAAAATCTGTAGCTCATCTATGTGTCACACACTGTTCAAACTCCAGGGATTTAAAAATAAAATACAGCTGCCCTGCTCTCAAATATCCACATTTTAATACCTTTCTGTTGTGAATGGCCACAAGTCAAGTTCCTTATCATAACATAAATAATTCTCCATGATCTGCTTTTTTTTTTCCTCTTGAGGATAATCTTTGGACTTTTTACAATGCTGACTTATTTATACTTCCATTTTGCTCATTTGTTTCTGAATAAATTATTCCTTCCATCCAAACTACCCTCACCCTATTCTTGACTGTGTAGTAACTGTTCTTTCTTCATAATGCTTACTTACTCTATAAAGCTTTTTCTAGCCCCATCTTTGCCTAACACAGACTTCCTCTATACAACCTCTCTTTCTTAGACATAATTTTTTATTGCATTTGGCAAAGTATTACTATTTCTTCTTTCTTAAATCTACCTTCCCTTTTGATAGTGAAAAAAAACAGCTTAATTAGGGAAAATCTTGACTTACATTTGAGTCCGTGTTACTTACTAAAGTGTCTAGAATATTGTACACAGTTTAAATGTATGGACAACCTTCTTGTTAAACTAAGACACTGTTCCAGTTGATTTCACTTAATTACACTCAGTTTATCTAATACTTATAGAGAGTTTCTGATACGCTCAGAAGTGTATTAATTGTTCATTGTAGAAGATGCAGATGGCAGTACAAATGGTCCTTTCATTCTAGTACCTTCTATGATAGACAGAAAGAGCATGCTGAAAGTTGTAGCAAATTAGCATTTTGTAGAATTTTGAACTTCTTGGAGACATTTAACTCTATGGGAAAGTTTTCATTAAAAAAAAAACCTACGATTAATCTGTAATATCTTTAAATGGAATACAATCTATAAAAATATTGAGTCATTAAGCTCTACACCTGAAACTAACAGTGTAAATAAACTATACTTCAGTAAAAAAAAGGAAATAAATGTAAAAAAGCAACCTTGACATCAAATATATTTCATATATTATTTTTTTAATCTGGCATCATGGTAATACATTACAAATGCCTAATTAACAAGCTCAATATCAAAATAATATATATCAAAATCGAAGAAGGTAGTCACAGAATTCTTGGGAAGTTTTACTAGTTCAAAACCTATACACTCATAACAACCATGGCAGCAATATTACTTTTCCCAGCCTTGTGTGTGAAATTCTGGGGGGCACTTAACTTGATTTTCAGTCTCCCAAGCTTCCTAGGCCTGCACGGTATGTGCTGAGTCTTCAGAGCATCTAGATATACTCTCAGCTTTTCCTAACCCGAGCCACTCTTTCTTCTTTGTACATTTCTGGGCCTGTCCCCGTGGTTGTTCTGTCTTTTTTGCTTCCAGTATCCAGGAGCTAAATACCATGTAGATGATAATGTCAATCTAGTTTCCTCTCCACCTGGGGCATTCATGAAGCTTTTCAGCTTCTCTGATACCCCTGGAAAAATTCAGGCTTTACTTTTCTTAGTGTTTATGCTCTTGTTTTTATCTTCCATTGGCCCTTTAAAGACACATATACCCCCTCTGTTATCCAAACTCATAACACTCTATATTTCCTTCTGGTATTGTTGGATTACTAACATTTATTTCTTTCAAAGATTATGTGGATTTCCTCCAGGGCCCTATTACATATGCTTAAAAAAGGATGACTGCTATTCAGAGACAATATTATTGCTAACTAGAGAGTTAAAGATCTTTGTTTTATTTTTAATATCCAAATTTATTCTATATTTTGTGACAGCCAAATTAGATTTTAGCCCCAATGGCAGAGCTCCTCTTGGGTATGGGATAGCATAGTGTCTAGTGGATTTTAAATGTCAACACAAAGTTCATCAGAATACTCTCAGACATGTTTCTTCAAGCACTGAATTTCGACAAAGGGTAAAGTCAATGTCAAATGTCTATTTTTTCACAGAATTCATTCAAAACGGGGGCAGGAATGTAGACTATGGAAAGAGATAGAGGAGACTAGAGGGCAAGGGCTGCTGAAAGCATTTTTAGTTAAGTACTTGGAAGTATGAGCTCATGGCTCTGTGCACCCCAAGGAGCCCTCAGCTGCACATTAATAACAGATTGAGCAGTGCTGAATTTCAAAATAAATCTCTTGATTTTTTTATGAATACTTTTTTTTTTTTTTTTTTTGCAGTATGCAGGCCTCTCACTGTTGTGGCCTCTCCCGTTGTGAAGCACAGGCTCCGGACACGCAGGCTCAGCAGCCATGGCTCATGGGCCTAGCCACTCCGCAGCATGTGGGATCTTCCCAGACCAGGGCACGAACCCATGTCCCCTGCATCAGCAGGCAGACTCTCAACCACTGCACCACCAGGGAAGCCCGAATACATTTTTTTTTTAATTTTTATTTTTTTATATAGCAGGTTCCTATTAGTTATCTATTTTATACACATCAGTGTATACATGTCAATCCCAATCTCCCAATTCATCCCACCACCAACACCACTCCCCCAGCCACTTTCCCCCCTTGGTGTCCATATGTTTGTTCTCTACATCTGTGTCTCTTTCTGCCTTGCAAACTGGTTCATCTGTACCATTTTTCTAGGTTCCACAAATATGCATATAATATATGCATATTATATTAATATATGATATTTGTTTTTCTCTTTCTGACTTACTTCACTCTGTATGACAGTCTCTAGGTCCATCCACGTCTCTACAAGTGACCCAATTTCATTCCTTTTTATGGCTGAGTAATATTCCATTGTCTATATGTACCACATCTTCTTTATCCAAGAGTCCAACCTAAGATGGACTCTTAGGTTGCTTCCATGATCTGGCTATTGTAAACAGTGCTGCAATGAACATTGGGGTGCATGTGTCTTTTTGAATTATGGTTTTCTCTGGGTATATGCCAAGTGATGGGATTGCTGGGTCATATGGTAATTCTATTTTTAGTCTTTTAAGGAACCTCCATGCTGTTCTCCATAGTGGCTGTATCAATTTACATTCCCACCAACAGTGTAAGAGGGTTCCCTTTTCTCCACACCCTCTCCAGCATTTGTTGTTTGTAGATTTTCTGATGATGCCCATTCTAACTGGTGCGATGTGATACCTCACTGTAGTTTGGATTTGCATTTCTCTAATAATTAGTGATGTTGAGCAGCTTTTCATGTGTGTCTTGGCCATCTCTATGTCTTCTTTGGAAAAATGTCTGTTTAGGTATCCTGCCCATTTTTTGATTGGGTTGTTTTTTTAATATTGAGTTGCATGAGCTGTTTATATATTTTGGACAGGATAAATCTTTATTCAGCTCCCTAACAGAAGGGCTGCAAGCCAACTGAAATTTAAAAATACCTGTCCAAAACCCAAGAATTTCCTGAATACTCAAGGAATGAAAATGACCTGAACATGGAGATACTATAAACTAATATTCTTATTGTCTCTGAAATAAACAAAAGTCTCTGTAAGAAACACCATTAAAATAACTTTCATCAGCAGGCTTGGCCTGAAGAAAAGATGGTGGGGAGTAGGATTGACTCCTGTCTTACAAATCATCTAGACAGATGTTGAATTTAAAAACAAAATAAAACTATATACCTTTCAAACTCAGACTGAGAATGCTGGGTAAAAAAAAATACTCCTGCTTCAGGGCATGCTGTAACCATGAAATTCATCAAAATTTGGAATGATATGGTTAAAAACTCCCGTTTTTTAATCAACATACAGGAGAATCTACCAACCCTCTAGTAGTGGACACAGCCATGCATGCCCCGAACTGTCCTATGGGACAAAAGCACTCATCTTCCCAGATACTAATAGTTTTAATGGCTGACAACTTGCAGCTGAGCACCAGCTCCTGGTCATTGCCCTTGGCTGAAAAAGGCTCCCTCATCCAAAGCCACACCACCCTCACGGCGCAGCCGCATCCAAAGACAGGTCTATGTGAGAGGTATGAAGTCTGAGCTCCTTTACACCAATTCAGGTAGGATTGTACTGGGTCCAGAGCCCTTTTGGAAACAAACAGAAACCTTCATCGTGACTGCATCTGAGACCACCTACTTCTTCCTACTCCTGCTTCTTCTACTCCCCTACAAATGTTGACCCCAAGAGTATTCTCCAGTGAACTTCCTGCACAAAAACCTACTTCTCACTTTCGCCTTTGGAACTTGAACTGCAACATGCACTTCTGAAAGAGCTGGACCTGAAGGGCCTCTGCGTTTGCTACAGAGTATAATTTTAAGACTTGAAATAAGATCTAAATTACTGTGAAGAGACAGGGAAGGGATATTAAAGGCTGTGTGCAAAAGGGGAAGACCTGTGGACTATTATCTGAGAAAGGCTTATAAGAAATGTCTAATTTAAATTTCGAAGGGGACCTCTCCTTCATGTCTCAGTTTATTTTTGCAACAAACTCTATTGCTAATTTGATCCCTTGTTGAGTAGATGCTATTTGGTAGAAATCTGAAGATGATCACAGACTTGCTTCACGGTTAGTATACAGACAAAAGGAAGCTCTATATGAGGTCACAGCCAAATCCTGGTAGCACAGAGAAAACTTTCCATTTCTCTCTACTCTGAGCATTTGAGCATTTGTCACAGTATAGAAGGGGTGGGTTCTGATGGCATTCATAGGTGGAAGGAATATTTATGTATGCTTCATTTGGCTATAAATATAATTTATCTATTTGAATATGAACTAAAACTCAAGCTCCTTTTCCTTTTCTTAACTTGACCACTGAGCAAAATCATAAAACTCTTGATATTTCTTTGGTAATACCATAGAACATGGAACATGCATTATTTTGTAGCAATCAAAAGTAGTTATCGTCGACTCTGTCATCTCTGTTTGTTGACTGCCAGCTCTGGAATCAACTTTTATATTTCCCTTTGTATCTCTTGGGCTGAAGCCTGCAAACTACACTTTCCAGACTCTCTTGTCATCTGTCTTCTTCAGGTTTCCCCAATGGGCAATTGCCAGGAGTTTGGAAACACAGAAGGAAAGGAGAAGCCAGTTACATTCTGTGTTTGGCAATATCCTCCTTCAATAGTGGCCCTTCCAGCACCTTCCAACACTTTTATAATCAATACCCTGAATTAAATTCCTCTGCTTGAAATATCTAGAGTGGTTTCTATTTTTTGACTGGATACTGAATATTCAGAGACGGTAGAAGAGCACTTATTTATGAGGTTAATTCTGTCTTTCAAGAAGGCATTTGATCTATTAATGGACTTGATTTTTTATAACATTACTGAAATTTCCAATTTTATGACCTCAAAGAAATCACTTAACTTTTCTGAGCTCTTGTTTCCTTAGGATATTTTCTTCTTTCCTTAGAAAAATGCAGAGTTTGAACTTCATAAACTTTATGGAAGTTTTTAACTTTAAGTTTTAGGAATCCAAATAAAGTAGAACAATTGGATTCTCACTAATGCTTAAATTTTTCTTGTTTAAAGATCAGGCTCAAGAAACAGTGGTGGAAGGGTCAGATGGTGATGGACTTAAAGTATAATTATTTGGAGGATGCTTGATATTTTTAACCCCTGTGTCAGCAAACAATTTATCATACCACAGTAGGGAATCCAGAAATGTACTATATTTTAAAGGAACATAAAGTGCTTTACAAATTAAATCATAAGGAATTGCCACCTGTCACACAAAATAAATTGTGAGCTGTGCATTTTCCCCTAAAAATCTAACGCAAACGGAGTACAGTACTGACACTATATTCTAAGACATTCTTAAGGGGTAGCTAATCTTGCAATAAATAGAAAATGATTCATTTGACATAGTCAGTAACTGATAATCAAGACATGCATACATGTCTTTTCATAGAAAATAACTTGCTATGTGAATGTTAACAACCTGGATATTAATAACTCAAAAAATACTATTGTTGTCATTTAAAGACATAAGAAAATGTAGCTTAAATCTGTGGCTTGTTTGAATACATGTGTTATAGAGTCATAGAAGCTGCTGGGATCATGCTCGCGTCATATATCTAATGAGAAATGTTTCTTAGCTTCATAACTACAAGGCTTCACCCTCATCAGCTATCTTTTGTCTAAACTGTAATCACACAAAATTACTGGGAGTGAGAGCTTTGGTTACTGGCAGTCACAGAGTAATTTATAATGTTGGAAAGGCTTTGCCATTTCCCTAATTGATGCTCTAAGTCAGGACTGCATTTGGATCTATCATTGTCACTTGGTTGTCACACAGAGTCAAATGTAAGCTGTGCATTTTAAATACCGTTGCTATATATGCTGTTTCTTCTGTTTCAGCAAAACAGCAAACACATGTCTGCATTCATCACATGTCATAACAATGATTTCAAACCTTCAAATTTGTGTTCAGGATATGTGTGAATCACCTTGGAACTAAGCAAAACATTCTTAAGTAGAAGAAGTGATGTTACCTTAAAATAAATTGATCTTCAGTTTATTTTGGAAGTTAGCCATTAATCCATGCTAATTCTTTCTTAAACCATATGGTATGAATTTTGAAATTAAGACTGTTTATAAAATATGAGATTTATAATAGCTGTTTCCTCAAATATTATGCACTAAAAAACTTTTAGTAAATATAGATAAGATGGGATTATTCTAAAGTAATATGCACACTTCAGTTGTCATATATAATGACACATTCTAAAATAAGACAAATTACATTAAAAACATGAGCACGTGCATAAAAATAACACATGCTAAGCATGGAATTGCATTATTTAAGCATCATAAACATCCATGTTTATCTTTCCATTTATTATAGATTCCATAAAATGATTTTATATAAACTATAGTAAAGTATTCTGTTATCTCATATACCTTGCAGGCAAAATAAAGAAAAATTTATATCTCAGTGTATTAATTATCTATAATTACCTAACAAATTACCCCAAAACGTAATAGTTTAAAACAACAATTTTTGTGCATCAGGACTCCAGGCAAAGCTTACTTGGATATTTTACTGCAGGGTATTCACAGGCTATAGTCAAAATGTTTCTGGGCTGTAATCATCTTACGTTTTCACTGGGGAAAGGTTCTCTTCCAAGTTCACATAGTTCTTGGTGGGACACAGCTCCTCTCTGTCTTGTTGGACAGAGAATCTCAGTTCCTTGCAATCTGTTGACCAGAGACCATCCTCAGACTCTTGCCACATGAGGTTTTCCAAAATGATAGCTTATTACACCAAAGCATTGAAGGAGGGAATAGAAAGATTCAGCTGGCAAGATGGAACATACCATCTTTTGTAATGTAGTAACAGAAGTAACAATTCAATATTGCTGTATTCTATTGGTTAGAAGCAGTTCCTCAAGGGGAGGGGATTACACAAGGCCACCAATACCTGAAGGTGGAGATTGATAGGGGCATCTTAGAGACTGCCTGCTACAGATACCTTATATGTGAATCAGAATCAACATAACAATATAAAATCTAAAATTTTTTAACAATGCTCTCTTCTCCCTTCTGAAGATCAGTCTTAAAAATATGCTTTCCAGATATTAAGATTCCCTGGATAACATTTCTCTACCCTTTATATCAGAACTTAACCCAGGAGGGCAATGCGAAAATTATCCCTCCTCCATTAGAAATGGAAGCATATTTAAAGGAAAACAATTTTATCACACACACTGAAGATAAAATAAGCCCCAGAAGAAGTAACCAAACATGTTCATGAGCAATGAATATACATTTTCACTGCATATATTCTGAATTATTATTCCTCACTCAATATAGTAGATAAGGAAACACTGAACCTTAATTCCCAATATCCTTGATTTAATTTCTGATAATAAAATTATGTATTTAAAGAGGTACATGCTTTTTCAAGTCAATAGAACATTATTAGTACACTTGACTAAAGAAACGAATTCCATATTCCAACTTCTTCTTAGTTTATATAAACAATTGATAAGAAATGGATCTGGGCTTCCCTGGTGGCGCAGTGGTTGAGAGTCCGCCTGCCGATGCAGGGGACACGGGCTCGTGCCCCGGTCCGGGAAGATCCCACATGCTGTGGAGCGGCTGGGCCCGTGAGCCATGGCCGCTGAGCCTGCGCGTCCGGAGCCTGTGCTCCGCAACGGGAGAGGCCACAACAGTTAGAGACCCGTGTACCGCAAAAAAAAAAAAAAAAAAGAAAGAAATGGATCCAGCTTAATGAGTTATCAAAAATGAATAAAACATTGAAGACAATGTGCACAAACTACACACAGTCAATATCTACTGAAATATTGTTTCCCAATATGCGAAATATCTGATAAAACCTGCTTAATCTTAAAAACAGAAACATAAGGCCTAAAAACATTAGATAATATGTAACGAGTCACTTGTTCATATGTGTTAGCACCTATGGGTTAAAGCCACAATATTTTTAAAATTTTTACTGAAATATAGTTGATTTACAATATAGTGTTAGTTTCAAGTGTACAGCAAAGTGATTCCGTTATATACAATGTGTATACACACACACACACACACACACATATGTATACATACTTTTTTTACATTATCTTCCATTATAGTTTATTACAAGATACTGAGTATAGTTCCCTGTGCTATACAGGACCTATACAGTAGGTCCTTGTTAGTTATCTATTTTATATATATAGTACTGTGTATATTTTAATCCTAAACTCCTAATTTATCCCTCCCTCCCCCTCCCCTTTTGTAACCATAAGTTTGTTTTCTATGTCTGTGAGTCTATTTCTGTTCGGTAAACAAGTTCATTTTCATATAATATTGCTAATATGTGGAATCTAAAGCCACGATAATTTGAAGAAATTTTATAATGTGTTATAAAATGTGTATTTACTCTAGGGCCACTATCTACATTCAGATGCTGCCATTTCCAGAACAAGAAGAGCAGAAAGAAGCAGATGAAAGAGCAGGAGAGGAAAAGCACGAGTCAGTGCGGGTGGCCCTCCCGTGCTCATGTTTCTGCCATTGCATTTTTAAAGCCATAAGTTTTCTCTGCACTCAGCCAAATGAGGTCTGGAAGTATGCAGATTAATAGACTCTTTGGAAAGTAACTGTTTTCTTCAACATAAACTAAAACATACTCTGTTAACGTATAAAGATATGCTGCTTCCTATTATAAAATTTATTTTTGTAGCATGAGAAAGATATAAAATATTTTTGTGTTTAATTACAAGGTAAATGAAATTTTGTTTTTGCCTAAATACTAAAGATTTTGCTGTTTAACTTTCAGTCTCTATTCCCTCCAAGGCTTCTCCTTTTGAAGATTTAACATCAACTTCCTCCCAATATTTTATCTTTTAACTAGGAACTCTATTACATATGCTTTTTTTTTTTTTCTTTGCAGTACGCGGGCTTCTCACTGTTGTGGCCTCTCCCGTTGCGGAGCACAGGCTCCGGATGCGCAGGCTCAGCAGCCATGGCTCACGGGCCCAGCCGCTCCGTGGCAGGTGGAATCTTCCCGGACCGGGGCACGAACCCGTGTCCCCTGAATCGGCAGGCGGACTCTCAACCACTGTGCCACCAGGGAAGCCCTGTTTTTCAATTTTTATTGTTGATAACAGGCTCCAATAAAATGGGACTTCTTTGCCATCCTGTTCTGCTGTCCCCTTCACTTTACCTTTGAGGAGAAAGATCGCTCCTTATCTTGCAGGTTCAAGGACATAGATTAGGGTTCGGAGCCTATAGAATGATGGTTATAGTTTGACCTTCCTATTCCCTAGGGTGTGGAGACATAAACAGGGCTGCAGACGACTGCTACTTCATGAAAGCACAATCTTCTCTCTGTGTCACCTCACTTATTTCCTCCCTCTGTCACTGTCTCTCCCACGTACCTGGGGGCAGTCAGGTGGACAGCTGGACTGCACTCTGCTCAGGAAATGCCTAGGCAAGAATGCTTGGGCCAGAGGCTCTGGACACAGAGGAGCTCTTGCTGGTCTCCTGGGTCTCTTATGCTTTTGCTTCACTCTTCTCTGCAGACTTTTACTGCCTTTCTTTCCTACTAGAGCCACAGGATCCGTGTTATTTTAGGTTGCAAGCTTAGAGAGATAGCTAACATCAATCGAATTATTCAGCCTACTTTTGTTCTAAGCCCTAGCTTGTTTCTAACATGGATAAACAGAGTCCTCCATGTGGTCCAACTGACCTTACCACAAAGCTCTACAGTGCTTGTTTGTCTGGCATGTGGTTCTCCATGAGAATAGCTCTCTGACCACCAGGAAAGGTACCTTTTAAAGGACAGACTGTAGTCTCCGATTTCTCTCTTTCTCCATCTCTCCCCCTCTGTCTTATTATTACTCCATTTTATAAATATATATGGTATAGTTATACAAATATCTATATTTTATAGATGATGCATTTTCATAAATAGTACATATTTATATATGTATTTTTAAACTATATGTATATATAATATATACATATGTAATGTATATATAAATAGTATATATAGATATAAATTAGAGACATATAGCCCTTTTAAACAAATCTTACAAACGTGCTCAAGAAATCTAAGAGTTTGAATAATAACAGGGAAGATTCATATTAATTGGCATTGCGATATTTAAACATCCAATGACCTAAAGGTAAAATGTCATGTCTGTTTTAATAAATGAAAAAATAAACAAAAAGAAGATTTCACAACCATAATTGTGTACTGGCCATACAAAAGTAGTCTGGGAGACAATCATTACCCTCAAGAAGAGGACCAAGTACTCTGGGGCTTACTAAACCTCACACAGAAACTGGTGATAAAGAAGGAGCCCTACTAACCAAATCTGACAGTACTGCTCTCACCTCAGGGCTGGATGTGAATGCCGCACCATAACACTTTTCCTGATGCTCTGTCAGAAGAAATTAGAAACTCTCTTGACTTTGAAGCTTTCTTTTTGAACCACATTATAATTATTTATTTTCCATTTAGTAATCATCTTAGTAAATTCTTCTAGAGTAAGTATATCTTTAATTGTCATTTCTTTCTCAGAAATGGTGTGCAGATATCCACCTATTTGTTGCTTAAAAAATAATTTTCTTGGAAAGCATACCATCATTACTCACACTTGCATGAAGGAATAGATTCATTTGTTCAAAGGTATTCATCAAATGTCTTCCATGTTGTGGAAGACCCTGTTCTATGCATTTGGGGTGTATGACTGAATTAAATGTACAAGAATTCCTGCTTTCATAGAGCTTACATTTCAGTGGGAAACATAGGCAATAAATTATAATCATAATGAGTAAATAAAATTAGGTTAAAATGTAATGTGTAATGGAAGAAAAGACAAACCAGGGCAAGTTAAGGGCCACTGGGAGCAGTGGGGAAAGGAGAGACCGCTCAGGTAATGTCACTCGAGGTGATAATAACAAGAGGCAATGAGGAATTTTGCCATGTGTTGACAGCTGCCCAAATTTGGTGTATATTAAAATTCATAGATTTCGGTTAACTTAGAGCCCATGAAACTCATGGCTGAAACAATAACTTCAAACTATTTAATTTAAATATTTCTAAATTATAAAACTGAAGCAGGCTTTCAGAATATAAAGATTTTTTTTTCCATAAGAAAACTGTAGCAAGTGACTATTCTAAACTGTCCCTAAAATAGGAACTCAAGAACAGACTGCTATGCTATTTCTCCAAGAAAGCTGACTACTATTATAGCCACCAAATTCACATGCCAGCTGAGAAAATTTATGTTCGTAGAAAAAAGCATTTCTTAGTGAATTTGGTGCTTAGCAAGCACCCATAGCTAAACCATTTTTGTTTTCTTTAAAAATGTCTTAATTAAATGAAAAGACACAATGCAATTATGCAGAGGAAACTTTAGAATTAAATTTAAGGTTATCGCTCAAGACATCTTTTGAAGATGTCATTTAGTACAGGCTAAACCAATTGCTTTTTACTGAAAGCCCCTTGATACAACTGAATGACTTTCCCTCTGCAGTGTAACCATCAACTGCTTAAATCAATATTGACGAAATCATTCTGTACAATACTACTTGGGTTACAGAGAATAATTTCCCAATTGTAGAACCATGTGTATTAGACACTATACAGAAAATGTACACCAAGTGCCAAACATATGTCAAGAAAACCTATCCCTGATAGGAGGACTAACAGCAAAGAAATGAACTTCAACTCCACACTGCATTCTGAAGAGACACATAAAAACAAGCAAATAACAAAAAATTAAAGATAACTTGACAGAAAAAAAACTTTGTATCTCTACTAAGTAATGGAAAAGCAATAAATTTGAGCTACTGATGAGGTTGTGATTGGTGCATGATTTTGTGTGTAAATATGCCAAAAGATTGCTCAGCTTCCAAAAAGCCATATGTACCATCATGAAAGTACGTAAAAGATGTCCACCATATTGAAAATGCAATTTCATAGTCAGAAAAGAGTTCTGGATAAAACCCAAAATATCTAGGATAACTATCAATAAACTTCTATCAACAAATAGTACAGTCTTGGATTGTACCTATTTTTGATTAGAGAATTCTTAATTCTTACTAGATTACCTCTACAACCTCTTTGTCCTGTAAAATCTGAGTATATAACTTTTATATATGCATCTACAGAAAAAAGTACATATGCCAGTCAATATTCTAGGTGATAAGCATAAAACATTTATTAGGATGTTGATAGACTCTGCCTTTCAAGGAGCTCAAAATCAAGTAGAGAAATGCATATCTATTTTCTATTGTTATAATGGGATGCATTTTAAACACTGATTCTAAGATAAAATATGCATGGTATTACTTCTATCTGAAGTGTGCTCTGAGGAGCATTGGATAACCAGAAGATCAGGAGAAGGAAAAAGATACAAGCTTGAATGCTAAAATTTAATATTGTTGGATTTGCTTAAGACTTTAAATAAGCAAACAGCTCTTATTGATAAATAAATACAATTAATGAGATCAGATCCATTTATTATATGTGGTCTTGTATTTTTTTACAATTTAACAGATGATAACACTATTATTTACTGGTGTAAGAGATGTCCAAGCATTTGAGTGCTTTCTAATAACGATTATGCCTTGCTGATCATAACACTAATTACAATATATACTGTTGATTTTTAAAAATGGAAAAAATTGAGGTGATCATTATTATATTTGCAGTGAGTGAAAGAAAATAATTATGTGACAAAATAAGATCCTGCTGTTCTTTAACCTGTTAAATATAAGCAGAGGAAAAAAATTAGAATAGGTACAAAAATCTACATTTAGTTCATCCCACAATAATATTGGGCAAGTCTCCTGTGATCCAGAGGAACAGAATATTAGAGTATCTTGGCACTAATTTCTTCATAACTTTGATTCTATTTTCATGTGTGTAAGGTTAGGTAGGTAAGAGCGATTTTCTGTTTACATACAACAAAACCTCAGGAAAGAATAAGAATAAATATGAGAGAGCATAGGGAGTTTATGAATTTTCATTGAAATTGGCGTAAGCCAAATTATCTTTGGAAAGTTACATGATAGCCCTAAAGCCATTCATTGATGCAGTAAAAGGGAATGAGAATTAGAGACTAAGTTGGTAGTACATTACATTTAATTATTATTTTCTTTATTACTCAATTTTCTCCACATTTTTATGTATATTTCCATAGGAAAATTTACTTTTAACATAAGTAATATAAGAATTCCAAATACATGTTATGTTGATGAAAAAATTCGAAAGGATTATATACAAATATGTGTATATGGCTTCTCAAAATCTTAAAGCCGACATAAGCTACAAAATATATATATACATAATATTCAAGATATATGTTCTTTTTTTTAAATAACAGAGTAAAAGAGACTAACTAAAAGAAAATTATCTCACTACTATAATCACTCATGTTCATCGACCTGAGAATGATATCATCACTGAACTTCCAGAGCCATTACAAAGATTTAATTTATGTTCTGCAAAATGCTACCATTCGGAAAGTTCAGTCTAAGTGTTATTTACTGTACTGGAGCATTCAAAATCAACCAAGTCCTGAAATTCTCTAATAACTGACTGACATTTCACTTAACCTTTTTAGCTAAGATAGCATATAGAGTTTATTTTCTTGAATGCCAAGTGAGGCTAATCTTTACTTGATTCCACAACCCAGAGATAATAATGTGACATATCAGCTCTTTTAGTAATGAAAATATTAGTTACTTCTAGGGGGATCTGAGGCCATGGCACTGTTTCAAATAGATTGTTCAACATCGATTAAGTATTACTGAAAATGCATAACATGTTCATTTACTCAGCAAAAAAAGAAGAGTTCTGGGCTTCCCTGGTGGCGCAGTGGTTGAGCGCCTGCCTGCCGATGCAGGGGACACGGGTTCATGTCCTGGTCCGGGAAGATCCCACATGCTGCGGAGCGGCTGGGCCCGTGAGCCATGGCCACTGAGCCTGTGCATCCGGAGCCTGTGCTCCGCAACGGGAGAGGCCACAACAGTGACAGGCCTGCGTACCGCAAAAAAAAAAAAAAAAAAAAAAAAAAAAAAATGAAGAGTTCTTATAAAGTATTCTTAACAAAAAATTTTTTTAAATAGTCAGCTTAATCATTAGGATATCATTGTGATTATCTATAAAAGAAAGAATTCAATTACTAACACTATATTCAGAACATATAACTAAAATTGATATTCATGTATTAATCATGAGATTTGAGATTAAATGCATTCTTTTTCAGATGATCTTTACTTTACCAAAGGAATAAAGGATTCAAGGTTTCTGGTCCAGCTTTTTTTATTTTAAGTTACAAAGAGATTCCTCAGTTTCCCAAGATCAAGTATTATATCATTATCAAGAAAAGGTTCTGAAACTTGCCCTTTCGGCTTGATATGCAAAATTTCCCATCAAGATTAAGTTTAAAAAAAAAAAAAAAGGATTTTTTTTTGTGTGTGTGCGTGTGTGTGAGTGTGTGTGTTTGAAAGTATCAGACAGCTACCAGTGCCAGGACTTCAGTGGCCAAGATTGTGATGACAAGGGAAACTTAACGAGGGGATCATGACATCCTACACCATATTTTTCCTCAAGGCATTTGTCCCCCTTTTTATTTTTTTAAGGAGGATAGTTGCTTTACAATGTTGTGTTAGTTTTTGCTGTACAGCAAAGTGAATCAGCCACATGTATACATATATCCTCTTTTCATTGGATTTCCTTCCCATTTAGGTCACCACAGAGCACTGAGAAGAGTTCCCTGTGCCATACGGTCAGATCTCATTAGTTATCTATTTTATACATAACAGTATATATATGTCAATCCCAGTCTCCCAATCCATCCCACTCCCCCTTGCCCCCCTTGGTATCCATATGTTTGTTCTCTACATCTGTGTCTGTATTTCTGCTTTGTGAATAAGTTCATCTGTACCATTTTCCTAGATTCCACATACATACATTAATATACGGTATTTGTTTTCCTCCTTCTGACTTACTTCACTCTGTATGACAGTCTCTAGGTCCATCCACGTCTCTACAAGTGACCCAATTTCATTCCTTTTTATGGCTGAGTAATATTCCATTGTCTATATGTACCACATCTTCTTTATCCATTCATCTGTTGATGGACTCTTAGGTTGCTTCCATGTCCTGGCTATTGTAAATAGAGCTGCAGTGAACATTGTGGTACATGACTCTTTTTGAATTATGGTTTTCTCAGGGTATATGCCCAGTAGTGGGATCGTTGGGTCGTATGGTAGTTTTAGTTTTAGTTTTTTAAGGAACCTCCATACTGTTCTCCATAGTGGCTGTATCAATTTACATTCCCACCAACAGTGTAAGAGGGTCCTCTTTTCTGAACACCCTCTCCAGCATTTATTGTTTGTAGACCTTTTGATGATGGCCCTTCTGACTGCTGTATGGTGCTACCAATGGAACAGGATAGAAAGACCAGAGATAAACCCATGCACCCATGGTCACCTAATCTTTGACAAAGGAGGCAAGAATATATAATGGAGAAAAACAGTCTCCTCAATAAGTGGTGCTGGGAAAACTGGACAGCTACATATAAAACAATGAAATTAGAACACTCCCTAATACCATCTACAAAAATAAACTCAAAGTGGTTAAAGACCTAAATGTAAGGCCAGACGCTATAAAGCTCTTAGAGGAAAACATAGGCAGAACACTCTTTGACATAAGTAGCAGCATGATCTTTTTTGACCCGACTCCTAGAGTAATGAAAATGAAAACAAAAATAAACAAATGGGACCTAATGAAACTTAAAAGGTTTTGCACAGCAAAGGACACCATGAATGGGATGAAAAGACAACCCTCAGAATGGGAGAAAATATTTGCAAACGAAGCCACTGCCCAAGGATTAATCTCCAAAATATATGAACAGCTCATGCAGCTCAATATCAAAAAAAAAATAACCGAATCAAAAAATGGGCAGATCTAAATAGAAATTTCTCCAAAGAAGACATACAGATGGCCAACAAACACATGAAAAGATGCTCAACCTCACTAATTATTAGAGAAATGTCCCCTTTTTAAAGCAGCATGGGACAAGAATAAGAAAGACCCCAAGAAGAATTCCCAAGGGAAAGTAGTAGCCAAGCAGAGGTTTTAGAAGTTTATAGGGCTTGAAAAACAATAATTGGATTTTAAGGCTACGAAAGCTGCCTGGACCTGAGGGGACAAGATCTTGGAGTAACAGGAACCAAACAAGTGAATGTGACCTATTATAGTTCTCCACTTGAATTACCTGCCAATTTCCAAGAAGTACAAACTAAGCAGAGGGCAGCAACTAAGAAAGTGGCTGAGAAGCTAAGTGAACCTTGGCAGTCTCACGGTGTTAAGCAGACAAGTTCAGGTTCCACACATGAAGAGGGCCCACGTATGCCCCTGGATCTCAATGGGACTCTATTTGGAGGGTAAAATCAAAGTTATACCAAGCCTCATGAAGAATGAAATCTGATCCTGAATCTATCCAATCCCTAATTGGATTAAGATGATATTCCCCTAATCTGCCTGCTAGTTAAAGAAAATAATATATACTTATTAGTCTTATTTTAAAATATCTCTTATGTTGGAAGAAAATATCACTCAGGTATTCTACATTTTTTATTATAGAATGTCCAGGAATTGATCAAAAATGACTAAGCATAGAAAGAAATAGGACATAGGGCACGGGTTAGCACACAAACATATTTCCTCCTTCTGTGTGCTGAGTGGGCCTAGAAGCCACCACAACCCACTAGCAATCAGCAGGCCCAACATCCAGATTTTGCTTTTTAACAGCAATTAAAGAAGCCAGGACTCCTTAGAGACAGGATCAATTCCAGGACTTTGTCAGGAAACATACAAGAGGAGCCTGGAGCTTCCTATAATGTCAGAGAGTAATCAAGTGCATAAAAGAAAGGAAAGAGGGGCTGGGGCATCTCAAAGGAACACAGGAGCGAACTGAAAGGGTGCCCAATGGCCAAATCTGGAACAATTTAGGCAATAAATAAATAGTAAAATAATGATTAACTTAATAAATAAACAAGGGAATAGACAGATCCCCTATGTAGAAGCATTCCAAATAATCTATGTAGATACTATGTCCTTAAAGAGGTAGACTACAGTAATTCCCCAGCCTTAAGGATGGGCTGAACAAAGTGACTGCGTTCCAAAGAATACAGTACAGAAAGGGAGAAAAAACATAACTTTACATTGGTGAAATTTGTCAGTGACGTCTTCAGTAAGGTGATCAAGATTAACATCAACAGTGATAAGTCATGTTGGTGGCATACACCCTTGATATGATATAATGAGAATGGTACCTTACTGATGTGTTCTTTTCCCCCCAAAAAAACTATAACTCCAGTGTAACCATGAGAAAACAACAGACAAATTCCAATACAGTAAAATTCTCAATATACTTGACCAGTATTCTTCAAAAGATCATCAAAAAACAAGAACAGTTTGGGAAAAGGAGAAACCTAAGGTGATCTGACAACTAAATATAAACTAAATGTATCCTGGAACAGAAAAAAAGAGGACATTAGTTAAAAACTAAAAAAATTTGAATAAAATATGTACTTTTATTAATAATAGTGCATGAATATTGATCATTCTGTGTGACAAATGAACCATATTAATGTAAAATGTTAATAATAGGGGAAACTGGGTGTGGCGATAAATGGGAACTCTGTACTATCTTCACAACTTTTCTGTAAATCTAAAACTACTCTAAAACAAAAAGAAAAGTTTATTTTAAAAAAGACATAGGGATAGTTAGGGAGTTTGGCATTGACATGTACACACTGCTATATTTAAAACAGATAACAAAGACCTACTGTATAGCACAGGGAACTCTGCTCAATATTATGTAACAACCTAAATGGGAAAAGAATTTGAAAAAGAACAGATACATGTGTATGTATAACTGAATCACTCCGGTGTACACCCAAAACTGACACAACATCGTTAATCAACTATACTCCA
This sequence comes from Pseudorca crassidens, assembly GCF_039906515.1. Taxonomy (NCBI): domain Eukaryota; kingdom Metazoa; phylum Chordata; class Mammalia; order Artiodactyla; family Delphinidae; genus Pseudorca; species Pseudorca crassidens. The sequence continues at coordinate 12,129,104 of NC_090299.1, forward strand.
ATATAAAATAAAAAGTTTAAAAAAAGACATAGGAACAAAATAAAAACTAAAGTTTTAAAAAAAGATCTGCAAGTGTTCCAGAAGCTGGAGCTATCAGCCACAGACTTCAAAATAACTTGATTAATATTAGGAAAAATATGATAACATGCTGAATGTTCTTATAATATTAGTGATGCCTACTTTAGATATAGAGTAACACTCCGTCTAACATCCTCCAAGAGGAAGAGATCAGATTCATTCCGTAAAGGGTCTCTCTCCAAATAAATCTCTTCACCAATATCTCCCTTTTTTGCCCTTTTTGGTTTCTTGATATAATACAGGACTTTACAATTGTGAGATATGTTTTCCCTCTTCATTTGGAAATTCCTCCATATTTGTGTGAAGTTTATATTTCCAATAAACTTTGGTATTTTAATATATATCATATCTCCACCTAATTCAAAATCAAGGAACCTGGTTATAACATCAAATCAGTAATAAAATTACTATCAGGCCCTTGTTCAAAGCCCTTCAAAACATGCCAAGTCACCATCACAGGCCATTAACAGAAGAGATTATATTAGCCTAACTATTCCAACAAAAACAATCATAAAAATAGAGGAATGAATGTAAATGTGAATGTAAATCAATTTTACTATTTTGGAAAAGCATTTGTCATTATCCACTAACGTTAAATGTATATGCGTTACATCCAGCAACTCTACTCATAGGAATATACACAACAGAAATAAGTGCATGTGTGCAAAGAAGATATTTACACAAATATTTGTAACAGCTGTATTCACAGTATCCTGAAATTGTAAATAATTCAAATGCCCATCAAAAGAAGAGTGGATAAATTATCACATAGTTGTACAAGGGAATACTATATAGCAATGAGGAAAGAATGGAGTAGAGCACCACATAACAGGAATGAGTTTCACAGATGCCAAGTTGAGCAAAAGAAGCTAGTCCCATGAGCATATTTCAATGAACGATGAACAATGTCACAGTCTAGAAAGAAAGCTAATATCAAAAAATATTATTATATTGAAAATAACAAAATCTAAATGTATGTAATTAATACGTAAATTATTAAAAAATGAAAAATACTTTCCACATTTAAAATTCTACAGTCATCCCTTTTGTCAAGTAAAAGAACATTGAAAATGTAACAAAACCTACTCTTCCTCTTTGGTGCTCCTGCTTATAATAGGCTTTAGGACTTCAAACACACATAAAAACAAAAATAAAAAAAGATCATACTCAAAGTATGATAGTCAACAGTACCAGTGCCAGCTGTAGGATCCTTCATTCTGGTATATTTGCTATCTTTTTTGACAGTATATTAGATATTGTCCTTTGTATACTCCATGGTTTTGCTTTCTCACAAACACAGAATGGCATTTATTTTTCTGTGCTGCGATTCTTTCTTCTTTAAAGCCATGCTGAAGACGTAAGTTACTCAACAGTGTAACCAGATGAGTCCATTAGTTCTCCAGTCCTCCTGCCAATGATGCATTAGCCCCCGTACAGATGTTATCATTGTGTACCACATATTTAGATTGATAATATAAATCCCTTCCTACCTCCTGTCTTTTGTAAGCATATAGGCCCCTTTGAAGCATAGAAAGTTTTCTTTTTTAAAAAAAATAAATTTATTTATTTATTTTTGACTGCATTCGGCCTTTGTTGCTGCGCACGGGCTTTCTCTCATTGCAGTGAGCGGGGGCTGTTCATCGTTCTGGTGCGCGGGCTTCTCATTGCGGTGGCTTCTCTTGTTGTGGAGCACGGGCTCTGGGCATGCGGGCTCAGTAGTTGTGTCACATGGGCTCAGTAGTTGTGGCTTGCGGGCTCTAGAGTACAGGCTCAGTAGTTGTGGCGCACAGGCTTAGTTGCTCCACGGCACGTGGGATCTTCCCGGACCAGGGCTCAGTCCCCTGCACTGGCAGGTGGATTCTTAACCACTGCGCCACCAGGGAAGCCCAGAAGCATAGAAAGTTTTCATTGATTTAGATAATATTTCATTGATCCAAAGAGGAAAAAAAACAATGATTCTGATTCTTTCTCCTTTATTTTGCCAGAAAAGAGGCAGCACCGATTACAGTAAAGGAAAAAAGACTGACATTTCTCACTGCTACCAGGTGCAGGAGCCCTGCCACGTCCCACAGCAGACAGTGGGCCCGGTGACCTGGCATCCAGGAAGTCAACATTCTCAAGTGAATGAGGTAGTCTCACCCTTTTTGAAGAAAAAGATCCCAAAGTCTGTCTTCAGGGTGCTTGAAAGTTAATATCACTGATCAAGAAAAGAATAAGCAACTTACGCTGCAAATGTCTGTGCCTGAGCCTATCACGTTCAAATTCTGGGCATTTGTAACACCGGTGAAGGAACTACCCCTTGGGGTCTTCCTTTGGTATATGAGTGAACAATAGTCTGGAAAGTAAACGAACCCCAAGAGAAGGAGAATTGCTGTACATCCTTTTTAAAATAAATGGAGGGATGATACCAAGTACAGCATTTTATTTTTCTCTCACATATTTGATTCCTGCCTACTTGGCCTCTTGCTAAAACATCAAAACCTGCAACAGTATCTTGAGTGAAAACCAAAAGATCGGAGGTAAAAAGTGTCAGCCGGATCAATATGAACACCTTCTGGATGCAGCAGAAAACCCCCCTGCATGCAGTCCCCAGTGCCCTCGACACAGCACTGATGCCCACGGCCGACTTCAGACAGTATCTGGCAGGCACTGGTTGTAGAAGATCTGATAAGGAGGCAGGCACCTGCAGACACCCTGCTTTCAGGGAACAGCAGTGGCGCCGCAACAGGCAACACCAGAAGGCCAGAGTGAGGAAGAGAAGAAACAGCAACTGCTATACGGTATCCAAGTACAAGTCTATGGGCAGAACACTAGCTTCCCTGGGAATTTAAAAAACCATTTGGAGGAATCTGAAGAGTGCTCAAATTCCAATGAAGCAAACATGGGTGAATTTAGGCAAATATTTCTATTACTGATTTTGAAAAGCAGTTCTATCATTCACTTGTATAATCTTGGAAAATGCAGCTCTCTGGGCTTCAGTTTATTCACTTCTAAAATATGAATGATAGTAATAGCTACCTGTTGCAGGATTGCTGAGGAGACCAAATGAGGCCTGGTAAAATATGGCACCACAAACACTGTATAAATGGTAGCTGTTATCATTATTATGTTAACTAATTCTACCCCCAGAATGCTGTGTCCTGGGGAGTACATTATACTACCAATATTTTTTTTTTTTACATCATGGCAGGTAGGGGACCCCATAATAGAGAAAGCTGAAACAATAGAAAGTGAACAAAAATGTTGACAAAGCTAGCAACTGCTGTTCACTTTTGAATTCCAGGCAAATAATAAAAATGGACACGTAAGTGCACTGACTGACTGCTTATTTAAGACATACTTTAAAGCTAGTTCAGGTAGGCAGGTTTTGGAATGTGATAAATGAATTAAACTGTGTCAGTTTCAAACTGTCACCGCTAGAATCTAATTCAAATTTAAACAGCAATTTAAACAGTATAAAAGATTGCCCTCATCGGTCCTCCATAATCTTAACCTTCGGAGCTCTCCACAGAATAGATAGTAAATTGAATTAATTATTAGCCTTTCACCTTGGGGACCTAGGTAGAATCTGGCTGCTCGGAAGACAGCTAATGAGATTGGTAGCATCATTTCAGTCCCCAGAGAACTCTAATCCTCAACACATATCCACCTGTCGTATTTTCCCACTGCTCCTTTTTAGCGAATAAAATTCTAAGAAGTCAGAGTGGGCTGACATTTAAAATCCTCTTTGTAAAACGACATAGTGTGTATACCAGTAAGGTCAGAACAATGTCATGTGTAGGAGAGCACAGGAAAAAAAAAAAGAAAGAAGTTAAAAGTAGTGTCCAACAACAGGACTGATTCTAATTTCTTCCTATTATTCCTGGAGTACATTTCTATTAACACCAAAGTAAGCATCCCATTATATGTTCATTTATTCACTCATTTTAAAATTTATTTATATATTCAATAAGCATTTATGAATGAGTACCATACACCAATCTGTGTGGGTCTTGGGTACTTATCTTTGTGGAACTTACTACCTAGTGGAACATAAAAACAATAGGCAATTTAATTACTCTGTGATAAGAGATGTTAAAGGAGGAGTATGGAATTGCATAAACTGGACTGGGAAGTAGGCTTCTCGGAGGAAATGACATCTAAGTTGAGCCATGAGGAATGAGCAGGCATTCATCAGCCTTGGAAAGGGAATGAGGGTCTAAGGAAGGATATCCCAGGAAGAAGAAATGGGATGTGCACAGTCCTGGAATATTAAGTACTTCAGCAGAGCTGCAACGTAAGTGTTACAGGTGGGTGTTAATGTTAAGAGAGGCCATTGAAGAGAAAAATAGACTCCATACATTGCAAGACATTTAAAGAAATGTGGATTATATCCTGACAGCAAGGGCAACTTATAAAGTATTTTCTGTAAGAGAGTGACCTTATAAGATTTGCATATTAGAAAGACAATCCTGGTTGAATTTATAAAGAAAGCATTAGTGCTAAACAGGACTGGGGCCTGACCAACGTGTAAGGTGGCTCTTGCAAGAAACCAAGTTATGGATCACAGTGAACTAACCAGGGCAATAACCATGGGAATAGAAAAAAAAGTGAATGTCATGCAAAGATATTTGATCTTTGATGAATAAATGAGTGTGGAGAAAAAGATGTGGCAATCAAGTTAAAGGCTCAGCTTTCTTGTTTGATCCAACAAGTAGAGGGCGTTTCTGGTGTTTACAACAATGAAATCTGGGCTTCCCTGGTGGCGCAGTGGTTGAGAATCCGTCTGCCAATGCAGGGGACACGGGTTCGAGCCCTGGTCTGGGAAGATCCCACATGCCGCGGAGAAACTGGGCCCGTGAGCCACAACTACTGAGCCTGCGCGTCTGGAGCCTGTGCTCCGCAACAAGAGACGCCGCGATAGTGAGAGGCCCGCGCACCGCGATGAAGAGTGGCCCCCGCTTGCCACAACTAGAGAAAGCCCTCGCACAGAAACGAAGACCCAACACAGCCATAAATGAATAAATAAATAAAGCGAACTGTCAACAAGTAAAAATAAATAAACACTATTTAAAAAATAAATAAAAAATTTAAAAAAATAAAACAATGAAATCCTAGATATATATTTTTTTAGCACCCTACTGCATGCTGATCTTCCATGGGTCTCTCACAGTTCTGCATGTCTTCTGTTCCAGACCACCTTTGCATGGATGTTTGTATAGCAGAGACTCAGAAAACATAGTGCCTGCCTCCTGGGCAGAGTGAAGATTTGTTAAGAACGGTAAGTGTCTTCCTCCAGGGAAAAGGTTGGGCGAGTTTGCTCGTAGCCACATTTAGAAGCGTAAGGCTTCCTTAGTTTAGATTTCCTCACCTATGACACAGCCCACTGTGTGTGCAGAATCTAACTGGGCCCTCTTCTGCATTGTCTGTTGGGAGGCAGAAATACTGACTAATATCCTCTGAACTGAGAAAGAACTTTGAGACCGAAAATGAAGTGGGCAACTCCATAAAGTGCAATTAAGAAGCTTATTGTGAATAACTATATACAGGCAGGAAGGATCCAGCAGAAGAATGACCCAGAAGCATTTGCAGTTGCACCCAGTGCCTCCAAGAGGGGTACAGGGGAGTTTAAAGGGGCCCAAACTAAAAATAGAATCTGACAACCAGGAGGGATAAATTGGGAATTTGGGATTAACAGTTACACACTACTATACATAAAATAGATAAACAACGAGGACCTACTTCTACAGCACAGGAAACTACATTCAATATCTTGTAACAACCTATAATGGAAAAGAATCAGTTTACTGTACACCTGAAATGCCATAAATCAACTATACTTCAATTAGAAAATAAATTAAAAAAAGAATCTGACTACCAAGGGAGAAGCACTTCCACACCAGCTGGAACCATCCATCATTAACCATCTGCATCAGCAAAAGGCACTCTTCCAGTTTTCTTATTGGGTGAAGGCAACAGTGAAAGCAGATAGGAAAGTCGTCTGTCTTGGGTGCATTCCTTGTAAGTTAGGCTAAATCTCAGTCATGGGGAAAAGGCAGGGGGTAGGACTGTGGCCCTAAGGTGGAGCTGACAAAATGGAGTCGGTGTGGTTCAGCCACACAATTGTGCCATGAGATTCGCCAGGCAAAGGTAACTTGCAGTTCCTGCTGTCTGCTGTTCAGTGAGTAGAAATGTCCTCTGTCTCAGACCCAGTAGTCTCTTGTCTTCTACTGACCTCCATGAAACCCCAGCAGCCTAACTTGCTATCATGGAGTAAGTGTCACAATTTCACAGTTCTTGAACGCCACTCCCTCCTACAACTTCTTCAATATCTCCGACGTAAAAATTATTTCAGGTTGTGGGTTTGGACTTTTTGTGGGAGTTTATGGTTATTATGTTGAGGGTAGAAATTTGAAGTTGAAAAATATTGTGTTACAGGATTTTTTAAAATGTATTTTCAGAGTTTTACATCCCTATAAACACCAAGTCCTATGTTTTTGTATCTCTGCTTGGATTTATGCATCTAACTTTTAACAGGTCAGTAACTAACATATTACATTTGTATCCGAATATGAAAATTCTAAAACTAGGTTTGCAGAGCTTCATTTTTCATATTTTGAACCTGAATTTTTTAAAAAAACTGTACATAAAAGAAATTCAAATTTTAACATTAGAGAATGGAAATTGGCAAATTTGTAGGAATTTTTGTTGATTCAATTAAAATTTCCTGTTTTACTGCTGGATTGCAATCAATAATTTAACAAATAAGGAAATTCTGACTTTTAGATTTTAAAAGCAATAGTACATTTTGTAATTGAAATAAAAAATGCTTTGAACAAACAATTTTCAGCACATTCTAGAGGCTACAGTTATGACAATGAATAAGGAATCATCCCTGTTTCTCAAAAAATGAATAATGTAAATAGAAACATTTGTAGAGAAATATTCTAAATGGAAAAATATTCTTCTTAAACACATAGTTGAAAATTTAAGCCCACATTCTGTTTACTATTTATTATTTAATTTAAACATATTGCTGTGGTTAAAATGTGGTCCCTCTGATTGTGTCAGTAACTCATTAGCTTTGGGATAAGCTACACAATCATCATCACTGTCTTGGATATGTTCTTTACGTAACGAAGGTAAACTTCAGTGGGGAAGGATTTCTGATTAACATTGAAATAAAAGCCTTTCTCTTTGTGCTTGGATTTTGAGATACTAATTTTGTGGCTCTGGTTAAATAAATTTGAGAAATTTGTACATCCTATCATCTTCTCTTCCAAGTCCTCTTTCTCTTTGTCCTGAGTGCAACAGTTCAAAAGAATGGTTTACTCATGGTCAATTAATTATAATTAACAATAACCCACAAACATGCCTCCTAATTCTCACCTTTCTGATATTAATACCTTGGCTCTCCAAAGATTTGCCATGAAGGAAGCCTGGTTCTCTGCCATACTTCTACTTATTTCTGTTAAGCAATCAAAAGAATAAGGAGAGCTGAAAATACAGCCCTACAGTCAGCTATAAAGACCAGTAAAACCCATGCCTACTTCCTAAATTCTGCAGCTGTTCTTCTAACACAAGGGTATGCTTAGCCTTTGGCATCCACCATAGTGCCAAGTACATCTAAAACCGTTAAGCATGCAGCGTCTTCCAAAAAAATAAATTTTCCTTGAAGATTTGGAAAACAAATGCATTGAATTGTGGCACTCTTGAAAGTGTTAAAGTGAAATCAACAGTTTACTGTTTTTCCTTCACTAGCCCATTCTCATGGTTTTGTACAGTAATAAATTTTGTATTAGACAATACAGTGTTATTAGTATTCTCACAACTGAAATAGCATGTTTTTGTCAAGAAAGTAATTTATGCTAACATCATGGGTCTTCAGAGAGGATTAGCACAAATCCACCAGCAAGGGTGAGCTGGTATGCGGCATTCCGTAATGAGTGCAAAACACCTGCACAACCGTTATTTTTCTTAAAAATTAGGTTGACACCTCATGAATTAAAATTCTTTTGGTAATTTGTACCTGACCAAATGCTTTGTGTTGTTTTGTATCATTTCTCTACATATACTTTACCTATCCAATAATGTGTTCTGGAAAAGTGCTTCATGAATTTTGTTTGGGAAGTATTGATGTCAGCTGACTTGGTCCATTATAAAGATTTTTTTTAAAAAAATCTAGATTATTGACCTTGTCTCTTATTTTACTGTCACCATATCTCTTCATTTCATAGGTCTGTATATGAACGCAAAATTTGTGCTCCTATTGTAGATTGACTGACTGATTCTAGGTCAGCTTTCTAGTGCAAATCAAAGTAAGCTGGCATTTTTTTCTACAGATTTATGATGGTATCTTGAAAATGTCAGTGACTGTTAGTATAACAAAGCTAGTATTAAATTCCGGCTCTTCCATTTACTAATCATGTGAAGTCATCTGAGTATCATTTTCCTCAGCTTTTAAAAATTTTTCTTGTTCAAAGGGTCATTCTTAACATTAAGAGAGGTAAAGTAGATAAAAACAGTGAGTTTTTTTAATTATTTCAGAGAAATTCCTTTATTAATATTATTTTGATTTTAGAGTCTTGTTTGAAACACTTCTCAACTTGTCAATGACCTCTTTCAAATGTTGAACCCAGAAATGAAAAGTATATTTCAATTATATTCTGTGATCTGTATAGATATTCATAGGTTATATCACATTTAAAATCAATTAAAGAAAAAAAGAGTATGAAGTATATACTGTAATCCTTAAAAGAAACCTCTTAATCAAATTAAATAACTTAGCCTATAATAAAGCAACCTGCTAATACTATCAGATTTTAGAGTTCCTAGTTGTGTTGTAAGATTTCTAATTGCAGTTATATAACTTTGTGTTTATGATATGTTTTAAGGAAGGCAAGCTTGTTTTCATAAATGTAGAAATACCTTCCTGAGTCTGTAGTGGAAGTTAGAGATAGATTGTAGAAAAGAGAGAAGAGGCAAGCCAGAGGGAAGGAGAACTGCAAGTGAAGAACTGAACACTTGTCTTTGCATCCGTCACTTCAGAGCCAGCGTCAACAATAAGGAGAAATTGAAACAAACTACCTCATACTTCCCATAATTCCCTGGAGGTGTCAATACTCAACACACATTTGTTTGTACTGCAGGGCCTGAGTAAAATTTATATGAGTCTCTTTCATGTTTGGGGGCATTAGTGACTTATAGGAAAGTGGACACATTTCATAATTCACGTAAATCTTTTTTTCAGGAGAAAATATCTAAGTGTAAGAATTTCACTTAAAAAGTACCAAGGCATAAAAATAAAATGTGAAAACCTCAACAGATTGACTAGAAATTGGATCCAAGCATATTTGGAAACATCTGAATGAGTGACTAATAAAATAACTTAAAACATCTTCTGGGCTTCCCTGGTGGTGCAGTGGTTGAGAATGTGCCTGCCAATGCAGGGGACACGGGTTCGAGCCCTGGTCTGGGAAGATCCCACATGCCGCGGAGCAACTGGGCCCGTGAGCCACAACTACTGAGTCTGCGCGTCTGGAGCCTGTGCTCCGCAACAAGAGAGGCCGCGATAGTGAGAGGCCCGCGCACTGCGATGCGGAGTGGCTCCCGCTCGCTGCAACTAGAGAAAGCCCTCGCACAGAAACGAAGACCCAACACAGCCATAAGTAAATAAATAAATAAATTTTAAAAAGCCATTTCTAAAACACTACTCTTACTGAATATTTGAAATTTAAAAGAAAAACAAAAAACAAAAAAGCAAAACAAAACATCTTCTGAGGGAGAGAGGTTATAAAGAGTTATCACGATGTCATCACTGGGTAGATTATTTAAGAAATAATAATGTGTACACTCTGTTCAGGACTCCCTAAAGTAAGACATAGCTTTTACTTAAGTTTTAAAGCGAGACTTGTCCTTAAAGATGAAGATTCAACGTTCTGGATCTGCATATGCAAAACCATTTCAATGAAAGAGAACTGACTTATCTACTGTTAAAGGAATCTCTCAAACCCCAAGAATGATCTCCACATGACATATACCTAACTTCATGAGTGAAACTGGAGTCCTGGAACAAAAGTGGAGGCATTAGATAAGCAATTAACTTCTGTGTGGTTTTGTAGTGCACAAATGAGGGCATGCTTCTGAAAAACTGGCTGCTGGTCTCAGTGTAGGATGGCTATTTTGGCATGCAGAGGCCCATTAACTGAATAATTAAAAGAGCACTTGGCCCTGATATCCTGAACAAATTCCAGCATGGTTAATTATATGCACTTATTGCCATTTTAATTCTCCATGCAATTTCAACTGGACTCAAAGTTTTCCTGAATCCTCTGTCCTAAAATAGTATTCTGTTGAATACGGAGTGTTTTTCTTTTACTCTTGCTTGTGCCTAAATTGTTTGGCATTATTCCCATGAAGTTCAGTTTGTGGTTTCCAATGAGAACATAAACACAGAACCTAATCTGAGGAAAAAATATGGCAGCAAAATGTGTTCAATTTCAATGAGTCCCAAGGGGTTCTAGGAAAATAAAAAATTAATATTGTAAAATACATTTGACGATATAGATTAACTGTGGACTTGGTTGTGCACACAAAGACTTGAAAATATACTGGATGTCTGTATCATTTAACCAATAAATTGCTAGACAAACAAAAGAGGTGGTAATGCAGAATTACTGTCAGCCATTTTTCATAGCTGACAGTATGAATTTGATATTTTTTCCGGATTGTTTTTCTTTCAAAGTGGGAATGCTCGTACCCTACAATTTTAGGTGGTTTTTCTCAATTCTCATGATGTAAAATAGTAAATCAAATAACACATGTGTGTCTGTGTATAAAACTTTAAGTGGGTGCATGTTTCAAAACTAGAATTTTCATATCACCATTCTTGCATTTTTATAGTTTGTACAGCTGGTCATCTGCTAAAAAATAAAGCATTCGTAATTTTCAAGTCTCTTTTATAAAATGAAAACACAAAAACTACCTAGCTACTCTCAGTGAGCTAGTTTTATAGACAAGATATTTTAAAATGAGGATTTATATTAAAGAATCAGACAGAGTTTATATTTTTCAAACCTTGATATTGAATCTTGAATAAAATTTAGATGGAAATTCTACTTTTAGGAATATTATTTAAGATACAGATATACACATGTATATATATTGATTAAGTATATTTAAAAATAATTAAATTTTAATGCTAATATTTATTATACTCTATAACATCATATAATGTCAGAGTATGAAATGAATCATCAAATGTGCACAGATATCCTATAACAATTAGACATAATAAAGTTAAGGGAGATATTGGAATAAATATATTAGTTCATAATACTAATAATATATTTACAAATGAATTAAGTTTTTGACTATTTATCACTATTTTTACCATATCATATGAAAAATATACTAAATTTGAAGAGTATATTTAAAATGATCTGTCACAAGTGAAGGCCAACTAAAAATATATGAAATTCACTTGGGGAGCTAGGGATGAGGAAAATCTTAAAGAGCAAACTATACCTTGATTTGCATGAAGCTTCTGCTAACACCTACATACACAACTTTATGATGATGTTCAGGGTGTATGGAAAAGGGTGTTGTGTATTTAATTATGGCTAATTACTCTCCCAAGAACATGCAGGAAGCCAGCTAGTCACTATTAATTTTCATCTTGAATATGAATTTATGATTTTGACAAGATCCTAGAACATTTTGATGACCCTTGCCATTTCTCAGTGAGTACATTGTGGGTGGAATTAACACTGTTAAGCAGTGTGCACTGTAGGTATTCAATACCTATTGACTAATTGAGCACAGCTATTATTAAATAATATCCAAGGGTGCATTGCTAACCCAGAAATTAATATTTAGGGAATCCAAATGGAAATTTTAAAACATGCTTTTTTCAGATCCTAGTCATTTGATGGCGCTGTCTGAAAGACCCAAGGAATTACAACTCTGAACTGAGAGTCTAATCTTTTTTCTTAAAGTAATCTTTGAATACAATCATAAAAATGTATTTAGTTAAGTTTAAACAAAATGCTCACGTAGTAGTCTTTGGTATTCCTTTTTATATAGGATGCTACATTCTGTTTGACTTATATTTGTATAATCACAGCCAATTTATTTAATATGTTTTTTGCAATTACTACTTTTTTATTTCCACTATTTCTTGAGTGACAAAGTGAAGCTCAGTAACATAATTCCTGTATTAACATCATTTAAAAATATATTCTTTATTTTTAAATAAAAATAAAAATTCGAATAACTATAATGGTAAAATTAATTATTAGAAATCACCCTGAATGCATTATATCAAAGTTACTAAGGCAATTTTTTAAATACAGCATAGATCTGGAAACATTGATTCTGTTTTTAAAATCGCAAACCACAAGCATTATAAGCATAGATGCACTGGGGAATACCTAAGACAAATTTTAAACTGTGCATCTGCATATGTGTATTAATAATTTTTACTTTGGTATAGTTAAATAAGGAATGATGATGGTATTTTTGTGCTTTCATTTTCTTTATTGTAACTTTCCCTTCTTATATCTATTATAGCCAAGGCTCCATTTTTTTGAAAATAGGGAGAATTCCTGGGAATAAAAGTCTACAGTTATGGACTACCAATCGATTGCAAATCAAGACTAAGTTTAATAAACTTGTTACATACTTGTAATGACTTAGGTTGTTAGGCTAAATAGACAAAGTGAAGAAATCAATGTTTATATAAATTATTTTTAAACACTTTAATAAATATCAGGAAAACTGGTAATTACTACTAAATAGGAACTTGGCTAGATAAATAGTATTTACAGGACTTCCCTGGTGGTCCAGTGGTTAAGCCTTCGCCTTCAAATGCAGGGGATGTGGGTTAGATCCCTGGTCGGGGAGCTAAGATCCCACATGCCTCAGGGCCAAAAAAAACCAAAACCATAAAATAGAAGCAATATTGTAACAAATTCAATAAAGACTTTAAAAAAACGGTCCACATCAAAAAAAGTCTTTAAAAAAAACAGTATTTACTATCAATATAGCCATGGAAATAATTAATAAAGGTTACAATTTTTTTGCACTACATTATCTCTGTTCCTGAGTTTGGTCAGTTTCTCACATAAAATCAGTACGTTTCCAGAGAATGCTTGCTTTGTGTTATTCTAAGCAGTTCAGAAAAAACTTTGAAAATATTCAGGGCAGTGATGCAGCCTTGGTCTTAGGCATCTTACAGTTGCAGTAGAAAGCTCTGAGGTTGTGTCTATAGGAGGCCAAGGCAACCAATAAAAGCAACAAGACAATAAAAGCTGGTTCATCTATCAGGGGGTGAGGATAAACGTAAACAGTTCTTCTGTGACTATCCCTAGCAAAGTTAGTTTTTTTAAAAAACAATGTCAGCTTGATACCCTGTGTATCAAGGGTAGATGTGTCTCGCATTTTCGTTCCCTCTCTGTTAACCCTTTGAAGATGGCATGTAAGGAAGGCCTCTGTATCGCATTCACCTTTCATCATTTCCTAACCTTCAGTAAATTACTGTCAAAAGTTAAAGCTTGGTCTCAGGAATTGGTGAAGAATTTTTGTGCACACAAGGGATGAGACAGGAAAAGGAAAGGCCAGGTCAAGAAGGTCAGGGCCAGTCCCCCTGGAAAGAACAGTCACTAATGTCCAGAACTCCAAAGTCAGAAAAAAGCTAAGGCAGATATCAACATGCAAGAAAGATGTGGGACACAGGAATATCCCCCAGAGATTCCAGAATGACCTTTTTTTGATAGATTTTTATTTTCAAATTTCAAAAACTGGTATTTCATTTTACAGTGACTCTCATATGGTTACTGTTTGTTTTCCCTATAAAAAAAAAGCTTGAATTTCTCATGAAGGATTATATGATAGACATTTTTACTGTTATCAATAAATATAAAATACTTCTAGTGATTAATTACTGACTAGAGCATTTTATATTTATTTGATATAATTAAATAAAGAAAGTTATTTCATAGCGAAGAGGTGGTGATCTTTTAAACCACCTTCCATTGATTTCATTTTATCAGAATTATGAGTATGTGGCCACAAAGCAATGTCTATTTACAGGACGCTTGGAGTTACCTGCACATATAAAGCCTAGAAAAAACATCTGTGAAAGGCAAGACTCATTTGGTTCCTAATAAAAGTTACCCTTGGAAAGGTCATTTAGTCTACAGTCTTTCACTGCCACTGCACACTTCAGAGGGAAGAAAACAAGAACATCAAAGTCTTACTATTTTTATAAATAACTTTGTCAGGCAACAGTTTAAGACCTTTTTGAGAATGCGATGTCAGCAATGTAGTTACAAAGGGTAAAAGGAGCTGAAAGTGAGCGCCCCAACTGTGCATTCGACCTCCATGCTGACCGTGGACCTGGAGTTGTTTGAAGAGAAAAACTGTAAACTAAGAGCAGAGAAGAGGCTGAAAGGCACACACACCTCATGGATGGCTTTCATCTGTTCTTCCCAATTGCAACCACTGAAGCAAGTGGGAGGTCCAGTGCTTCCAGAAGAGTTTAGCTTGTGTCTGGCAACTATGAAGAGAAAAAAGTACATACACACCTAAACAGTGCACGTAAAGTAACCTGGTTCAGAAGTGATTTTAAAACTTGGCAAAAGTTTAGTATGTATCTTTATTTTATTTTTGTTTGAAGAAATCAATATGTATTTACACAGGACCCTCAACAAAGAGAACAAACAAATTCCTATGAAAGAAACATGGTGGCATAAGTACATCCCTCGTTCATAGAAGAAAATCTTTTTCCCTTAATGCAGCTTCTTTTTGGTAATGCAGCATTCAGAGAGATACACGAGCATTAGTGAGGAAGAAAATAAATACCTTCTACAATCACTTAGATCAACTGACTCCAACCTGAAAATCAGCGTGGTGACAGATGTCACAGCCTGAACACGCCCACACCCAGAACCCACATCTGCTGGCTTACACGTGAAGATGATTTCTCTAAACACAGGAGATGCTTTGTTAAATAATTTGTTTGCACTGTCATATGTAAGAATTAATATATTAAAGAATAACATTAAAAAGTACCATATGAAGGTTCAGAATATCAGATGATCGATCTATTTAATCACAATAGAAGAAAAAATGCATTTAAGCTTTCATGGCAAAGTATGAACCAAATGCAGAATATCCCATTAAGGAATTATATTCAAATACCTAGAACTATGACAGCTTTTCAAATTTCTCTCCCTGCTTTCCAATAACTGATATTCTGCTGCGCCATTGTTTTTTAGTCTGCACCAACTTTTGAATAAAGAACCCGAAGAAGGGGGTCTAATCATTTATAGTTTCTCAATTCAGTCCAAAAATATTTATTACATGTCTGCTATGTGACAGATACTACATCAGACACTATAGGAAAGGAATCAATAACAAATGATTCCAGCTCTCTACCTGACCACCTTACTTCTAGGGGAAGGCGTGGGGAGAGAAAGAGACTCAAAAGGGATACGTATGTTCAATATAGGGCTTTGGAAACAAAAATAAGGGTGTGAGGTATCACAGCAATATAGGAAAGAGAGTTCATGCAGCCTGTTAAGTATTCACTTGTTCTCCTCTCTCATTCTCTGTCCTTACACACACACACACACACACACACGAGCATGCACACACACGTCTATAACCTTAATGAAACAGAAAATTTGAGCTTGCCAAGATTCTTGCAAAAGTAAAGAAAGTATGATTTTTTTTTTTTTTTTTGCAGTACGCGGGCCTCTCACTGTTGTGGCCTCTCCTGTTGCGGAGCACAGGTTTCGGATGCGCAGGCTCAGCGGCCATGGCTCACAGGCCCAGCCGCTCCGCGGCATGTGGGGTCTTCCCGGACCGGGGCACGAACCCGCGTCCTCTGCATCGGCTGGCGGACTCTCAACCACTGCGCCACCAGGGAAGCCCCTAGAAAGTATGATTTTAAGCACTGATTTTGGAGGTGCGTTAGAGTCTTAACGTTCAATAACTTCAGCAGCCCTCTAGTTAGTGGTGGGCAACGTGATCAAGTTTTGAGTTCTGGTGCCGCTCCTGAGCCCGCTTTTGCCTGCACATCCACTTCTGGCCAGCTCCTGCTCTGCCCGTAGCGTGGGCTGCGACCTTCTGCTAGATTTCCCAGTTTGTGTGGTCAGTGGGGACTCACGGGTGGAAGGAGGGAGAAGCTGGGGTACCTCTCCCTCTCCCACTGAGCCCGCGCAGGTTCATCGGCCGGCACGGGCTGCCGCTCTCTGGGCACCTCGGGTTCCTCAGGTTCGGCAGCTCAGCATCTTCTCTGCCAAGGAGGGACGGCAGCTTCCTGCTGGGGCTTACGTCTGGGTTGCCTCAGTATCTCTTTTTCTGTTTAGCTTCTCAACGACTCTGCAACCATGTAAGCCATTCTCTGAATACAATTCACTGTGTTTTAAATACAGAGAGTGGTTTCTGATTACTGATTAGAGCCCGGCAGACATGCTTCCCAGTTGAATTGAAGGGTCTTAGAAATTGTGTCCAGCCATCTTGATCTACACTGAATCATCCCGGTCAGTTGTGCTCTCATAACAGTAATGATAAATATTTACCACTTATTCTGCTGCTACTAATTTCCACGTATTTTACATGTACTATTTTATTTACTCCTTCCTAGAACTCTAGAAGGTCAGCACAATCATTTTTCTAGTTCATAGATAAAGAAGCCGAGGTCTAGAAAGCTAATGTGACTCGTCCAAGGCTACCCTGTTAACAGGTAGCAGAATCAGGGCTATACCTGGCCTCTTAACTCCACCAGTACTCGCTTGTTGTAGATACTCCCTCACAGCCAGGCATCTTTTCAACCTAAGGCCACTTTCCATCACTCTTAGCTGTAGCCTGCATTTGTTATTTGCTACTTTAAATATTAGGCATTCTGGGAAATCACACAACTAAACTTGTTAGAATTAAATCTATAAAATGGGCAAATGCAATTCATATAAGGGTCTAGAGAGAACTCCTAGGAATACAGTGTTCAAGCTTTAATTTCTGAACAATATGAAGATGAATTTACAAAAGCTTTTCATTGCTTACTTTCTGATTCTACGCTGCGTTCTGAACAGTAAAGTTTGTTTGATACCTGAGCTCCTTGTTCCAATTTATTTCTACACATAGAAACTCTGCTAAATTGAGATCTCTTTGAAGGCAAAAATCACACCTTATCAATCTCCGCACTCCCAATCCATACTTCCAGATCAGGGTCACTGGAGGAACTCAATAAATGTGATTTGTAACAGCAACTGGAGCATATGCATAAGTGGTTATGTACAAGGAGATAAATGTGTCTAAGGCTCTAAAATAAATATATGAGTAAGTACCTATAAAATAAATATCCTCAGATTATGCAGAATAAATCTGCTTTGACTTTAAGATTATTCCATATTACATACACAATCCTGCAGTATGCAACTGAAATGTGATTTATTAATTCATTCTTTGAATGGAAGAAATAAACTCAGATGTAGTAATACTACGGTCACATTATAATTGGAGGTTGCTCACTACACTGGTCAATAGTCGATTTTGACTTCTGGTCTTGTATGGAAGGCTGAGTACGCAAGTATTTCTCTAGAATCTGCTGAAAGCCGATTGAAAATGCCATTGAAATGGCAGTAAAAGGATTAAAAAAATCTAGCAGAAATCCACAAGGGAAAAGAGAACAAGATACTACAGGATACTACGGCAGACAAGAGCTGCCAACTACATTTTTTAAGCTGAAAAGTTGATGGGTAATTAGACTACTTACATGAGAAAAAATGACACCTAAGCTTGCACTGGGGGAGGGCAACAAAAGCAGGCTGATTCACCCTGCAGTCATTCAAAGGCTCAGGGTTTGGAGAAATCAGGTACGTCACATGGTAAGAAGTTTTTCTGAAACTGATTACAGGAAGGATTGTTGGAAAGTTTATATGACAAGCGGTTACATTCTCAGATGTCCTCCCCCAGTACAGATGGCCCCAGAGTTCGGATGATTCCACTTTACGATAGGGGCAAAAGCAATACACATTCGGTAGAAACCTTAATTTGAGTTTTGAATTTTGATCTTCTTCTGGGCTAGTGTTCTGCAGCAGGTACTGGGCAGTGGCAGCGAGCCACAGCTCCGGTCAGTCATGCGATCATGAGGGTAAACAAATTATATATACTCTTACAACCATCCATACCCATACTCACTTTCAGTACAGTATTCAATAACTTATATAAGACAGTCAACACTTTATTATAAAACAGGCTTTGTGTTAGATGATTTTGCCCAACTGCAGGCTGGTGTGTTCTGAGCATGTTTAAGGTAGGAGAGGCGAAGCTACAGTGTTCAGTATGTTAGGTGTATTAAATGCATTTTCAACTTATGGTATTTTTGACTTATGATGGGTTTATCGGGATGAAACCCCAGTATAGATCAAGGAAGATCTGTTCAAGCCAAGCAATTATCCCTTTCTACTTTGGTAAAAGACTGGAAGTTCAGTCCCTGGAAATATTGAACTACACAGTTTATAATCTTGGAGATGCTCAGTGTCATTGAGGGTGGTGGTAATTATTTTCATCCAGAAAATATTAAAATTTATATGCTGAATTATGGCCTCCAGCTCCCCTCAAATGCTAAGAGTCAGGCCTATAATCTTTGTAGGAGTTTGAGGGACTACCATTCCTCTTCCAACTGTTCTTCCCAAGAGAAAAAAATCCTGAAAAACTAGAGCTTTCCTAATAAAAAAAAAAAAAACAGATTCCCCTCTGATCACCTTTGCAGGGAGATCTACCAGTCAACAAACACCACCTATTCACACAGAATTTCCAATAACTATAATACTTCTTCAACAGTAAATATGAATAAACTGTAAGAAATATCCTGACTTTGAGGAAAGCTACTTACAGGAATCATTAATGTCAAAAAAAAAAAAAAAACTAACAGAAAAGAAAAGATAATACAAAGCTCAAGAAAAAAAAACTCTAAAATTTTTAAATTTACTATCTTTAAATGTAAAAAGAAGAGTGTACCAGTAAAACAAAACCAAGATGCAATAAAAGGAACATTCAGAAAACAAACAAAACACTCAAATTAAATCTATAATAGTAGAAATATAAAAACAAAACTTTTTATACAGAAAATGAATGAAAACTTTCCTCCTCAAAGCCACAAAATACAGACATGAAAATATAAGAAAAAGGGCTAACATTACATGCTTGATTCAATCCAAAAAGAATATGAAAAAGTAGAAATATCAAGGAAATAATATAAGAGTTCCAGAACTTAAAAAGATGAAGCTCCTAGTATTAAAAAGCCAACCAAATCCTAATATAATGAATGAAGAAAGATTTTTTCCAAGGATCATAATTGTGAAATTTAACAATACTAAGGATGCAGAGAAAATTCTAAAAGCATCAGAGAGCGAAAGTAAGTCATCTATAATTGATCAAGAGTCAGAAAGTTATGAGAATTCTTAAAACATTATTAAAAGCTAAAAGTATTGCTTTCTGAGTGAAAAACGTATGTTGGCTGGAACTGGGTGGAAAGAGGGTAGAATTCTTTACCATGCCAAATAAGCAATCACTGTACATTTTAATAATTTTCTATTTATTTTTGTGACTCCCAAGTACCATGCTTAAGCAGTTATTATAGAATAGTTCATAGTAGAGAATTTGTCCTTGCTCAAAGAGATGGTCCGGCCTTTGAATTTGGAATTTTATGCCTAGTAGAAATGTCTGTTTTTACCTGGTAATCTTGGATCATACCTAACAGTTTAACAATGTGATTCAGGTTGGAACATGACCATACTTTAGGGTGGGGACTGGCCATACCGGAAGGACAGATAATTTAGGGTGAGGGTTTGGGGTCACATGATACCAGTTTGGGAACTGCAGTCAACCACATGTGCAATCCATCCATCAATCATACCTATGTAAAGAAACCCTAATGAAAGACTGAACACCAAGGCTCAAGTGAACTTCCCTGGTTGGTAATACTTCATGCTTATTTTCCCACATCATGCCAGGTAAGTAATCCTTCCTGACTCCACAGGGAGAGAACAAGGAAGTTCTGCATTTGGTACTTCCCCAGTCTTCCCAGTGTGCTTCTTCCCTTGCCTGATCTTTACCTGTTTTATTTCCCTGTCATAAATTGTATCTATGAGTAAAACAGATTTCAGTGACTTTCGTTAAGTCCGCCTAGCAAATTACCAAAATTGAGGGTGATTCTGTAAAACTTCCAAACTTGTAATTGCTGTCAGAAGCGAAGGTGGTGGACTTGTGGACTGTGCTTCCTCTAAACTTTCTAGCTGGTTCTCCAAATATTGCAAATATGCTCTACCAAAGGAGGAAATAAACTTGTAAACAGTATGTATTGGGATCTTAAGAATGAGACATAAAACAAAGGTGAGCATAATTCTCAGGATGAAGAGGAGGGGACATCCCATGATGCCAGCCATGCTCTGGGCCTTAGTAGCAGCCAGACTGGAATCAGAGGGCAGAGAGCTCTGTAAGTTCATTAAAGAAAGAAAGGGGTAGGGAAGAGACTGGGGCTTTCTAGATGGGGGACTCTTCTGCAAAGCTCCAGCAGCTTAGTGTTATGTAGGAATATGGGCCACTGTTACTCATTTCTCAAGCTGGAAATACAGACTTCTACATGAGAACTTTGATTTTTATATGAAATGCCCAATTTTGGAATGCTGACAACAAATTCAAACATTGTTGTATAAACATAAATCAGTGGGTTGAACTCCACCAACATGCTATCAGTTTGTAGCTTTGCTCTACAGCGTTTATTTCCCTGCTCTGGCAGTGCTTTATGCTAAAGAAAGGCTCTGATGATTTTCCATATTTTTGCTAAGGTTTCTATTCAACAGCATCCCTCAAGCTCACTGAATTTTTTTTAGTTTTCACAAATGACTTGGAATTCTGGATCTGTGAAGTTCACTCAATGCTAAATGTTCATTTATTAGCTCAATCTATAGACATGAGAGGGCACATGCTTTCTAGTACATTTTCCAATGAGAAGTCAGCTGCTAAGGTTGAGTTCAAGAGCCTTCACCTACATTATGACATGTAAGAGCCTGGGCTGTTGGCATTGCTGGAAAATGACCAAAGCCCCTCTGATCTTGCTACTCTCCACAGTGAGGGTATTTTCCCAGGAACCAATGCTCTCAAACCTGCAAAATGGTGCTCTAGCTTTAAAGGCCAGCCAGGGTCCTTGAGAATTCCACACTCCCTTCAATTAATATTCAAATGCAACCGTTCTCACTATTTTTATTACTTCCCAGCCTCCTCTAATCCAGCACACATCTGTCACCCAGAAAACTGCAACAGAACTCCAAACTGTCACTCACTTCCACTCTTGACCTCCTTGATCTGTTCTCACCACAGCACAAGAACTGTTCCTTTAAGAATATAAGCCAAGGGACTTCCCTGGTGGTGCAGTGGTTAAGAATCCACCTGCCAATGCAGGAGACATGGGTTTGATCCCTGGTCCAGGAAGACCCCACATGCCGTGGAGCAACTAAGCCCGTGCACCACAACTACTGAGCCTGAGCTCTAGAGCCTGCGAGCCACAACTACTGAGCCCACGTGCCATGACTACTGAAGCCCGCACGCCTAGAGTCCGTGCTCTGCAAAAAGAGAAGCAACCGCAATGAGAAGCCCGCGCACCGCAACGAAGAGTAGCCCCCGCTCGCCGCAACTAGAGAAAGCCCGCGCACAGCACTGAAGACCCAAGGCAGCCAAAAATAAATAAATAAATTTATTGAAAAAAAAAGAATATAAGGCAAGTGATGTCAGTTATCTGCTCAAAGTCATCCAGTGGCTTCATCTCAATCAGAGTAAAAGCCAATATAATTATGCCATCTACAATCTCTGCCCCCTTCCCACCCTCCCCATGCTCTCTCCTCACTCACTCTGCTTTCAGGCAAATTGGCCTCTGTGGTGGGCTGAAAAATGCCCCCCAAATAATATCTGCCTCAAGTCAGTGGAACCTGTGAATTTTACCTTAGAGGGCAAAAGTGGTGATTAAGTTAAGAGTCATGAGAGGATCTGCTTCCCCTGGATTATCTGGGTGGCCCTAAATGCAATCATATATATCCCTATAAAAGAGAGGCAGGGGAATTTTGAGAGAAACACACTGAAGAAAAGGCAATGTGAAGACAGAGACAGTGATGTGGTCACAGCACAAGAACACCTGCAGTCATCAGAAGAGGCAGGAAATGGAATCTCCCCAAGAGTTTCCAAGGAAAGTGTGGCCCAACACCTTTATATCCAAATTCTGGCTACCAGAACTACGAGAGAATGAATTTCTGTTGTTTTAAGCCACCACATTTGTGGTAATTTGCTACAGCAGCTACAGGAGACTAATAAGGTCTCTTTGCTTTCTTTGAAGGATTTTCAACACACTCCAAGCTAAGGGAAGTTATATCTCCAGTTCTTTCTGATTGAAATATTTTTCTTCTAGATATCCAAAACATTTCTCCAGTTCTTTCCTGAGGTGCCACCTACTGGGTAAAGACCTTCACCTTATTTAGAACTGCAATC
Organism: Pseudorca crassidens; assembly: GCF_039906515.1. Classification (NCBI taxonomy): domain Eukaryota; kingdom Metazoa; phylum Chordata; class Mammalia; order Artiodactyla; family Delphinidae; genus Pseudorca; species Pseudorca crassidens. The sequence goes on from NC_090299.1 coordinate 12,151,706, forward strand.
TCCTAGCTTACCCTGTCCTCCTCTGCCTTACTTCTTCCCACAACACTTGTGGAACACACTTTGCTTTAATGCGTGAGTTCATCATCTGCTCTCCCTCTATAACAAGGATAAGGTACTGTAAGCTCAGTGAGGGGAAGGGACTCAGCGAGGGGAGGGGGTGTGGTTTGTGTACCCCTGAATTCTCAGTGCCTGTATCAGCGCCTACAGCAACGAAGATGCCCAAGATATACTAAGGAATGCACGTGTCCCTGAGGGAAGGAAGGGACCACGCAGAGAACTGGAATCCTGACCACTATGCAATCGCTTTTGCTTTGGAATTAGGTCAGTGTGTTAAGGCTTATCCTCATGTTGATACTTGACTTCATGTTGCTACCTTTTTTTTTCTTTTAACATAATTTTATTCTCTTAACAGTATACTTCATTTTTTTGTGATCTTATTCAAATAAAATGTTAATGCTTTTGGTCCAAGCTGCCATATATTTAATTAAATATTATTAATATCTTATTAAATAGTACATATTTCATTAAATTCTTGTTTTTGCATTTGCTCTACTTCATATATTTTATTTTAATTTTATTTTATTGATCAGTGTATCCTTCCTCCTTAGTCCTTTACCTACAACTTTCTTTCTATTAACTAATTATATGGTATCTCTTCATTTACATTTTATCCAATTTATTAGTGGTACAGTGGTTAAGAGCACAGACTCTGAAATTATTGTATCCAGGTCTAAATCCCCCTTTGGTACTCACTAGATACAAGGTTTTGGGAAAGGTACCGAATATTCCTTTTCTGGAAAATGGTAACAATAATAATCCCACATATATGCTTCTCATATAAATTAAAGACTGAGTCTATTTTAAATTTATCTAACAGTGTCTGGCTTACAGTAATCCTAAAAAAACGATTTCTAAGTTCCAAGTTTTTTTCATTATGTGATTTTTTTTTTTTTTTTTTTTTTGTGGTACATGGGCCTCTCACTGTCGTGGCCTCTCCCGTTGCGGAGCACAGGCTCCGGACGCGCAGGCTCAGCGGCCATGGCTCACGGGCCCAGCCGCTCCGCGGCATGTTGGATCTTCCCGGGCCGGGGCACGAACCCGTGTCCCCTGCATCGGCAGGTGGACTCTCAACCACTGCGCCACCAGGGAAGCCCCTACATGATTTTTATGTCTGACTTTTCCTTATTTGTTTTATTATGGCAAGCAAACAGCACAGGCATAAATTAAACATTAGAATCATCAAGTTGTTAAAAGACTGATTTATTTGGGGCCTTTTCAGTATAAATTACTCATCTAAGGCATATCTCCTTATCTCCTATAGCCACCTTCATTCATGAACTATGATCTATTACCTCAGATCTGTGTACTAATACCAGCACATGGATTGGGAGATATCATTAACATTAGGTTTTCAAAACAAGAACATCTGTATTATGTATTCTGTAATAAAGAAGGGAGGGAGGAAGCATTTTAAATCATGAAGTAAACTGCCCTAAAGGCTTAATAAGCCCGCTATGGTTATGAAATATCTGTGCTCTGTCTGACAGCCTACAGTAAAAACCTGTGGTACGTTTTCAATTGGATAAAAGGAAAAACAGAATATACTGGAATGAGGCCCCATTTGTCTAAATCAGCAGAGACATTTCCTACTGCAGTGACCTTCACTGTGTTTTGAGGACTAGAGCAGAACTGAGAAATAGTTTTTTCTTCCTTAAATACATAAAATACCTTGAAAGAATCTCTCTTTATTTCTTCCCCCTAGGATCAAGTGTTTAAGACCTCATTATAAGAATTTCATATGTTTGACATTATTATACATTTCTCTCTACCACCACGAGCTAATCTTACATTTTATAGAAACGGTAGAATTCTCCTAGAAATATCATATTCCTTCCCTAGATTATCATCACTCAAAACAACAGCTTTTTAAAAACCCATTGTGCTGACATCAACAGAGAGGAATATTCTTAAGATGCCTGGAATCAATCAACATAATGGAAAACCTAACGTTTAACATCTGTATAAATGCTTAGATGTGGGACAAAGAGTCTGGGTAAACTAAACTTTTTTCTTTCTTTTGAAAGGGACATTGGACAGATTTTTAATCTCTTCATTTATTATATATTACATTACAACAGACAAGAGCCAATCTGATTGTCCCAGTCATTCTATAGATCTTCACATCATATTTTTTCAAGTTACCAAATTTTAAAACATACTAATTTAAACCACAAGTGATTAAATTAAAAGTAATGAAATTTTCTTTTTAAATTGGAAGTAGAAATATGGAGTTAACTTCATCTTACTTTCCTCTATCTTTCCATGTGGCCAAATTAACTTTTTTGAACTTACTGTCAAATTGTTTATCACATTAATAATTAACATAAATAGAATATATACCCTTCTGCAGTGACCGTTAGGGGCTGCACTGAGCTGGAGGGAGCAAGCCGACAGGTGTCAGAGCAGCCTCTTAAGACAACAAACCAAAAGGAAAGTAACCATCAAGCCTTGAATCACCACAATAGCATAAGCATGAGGCTGAAGAGCGGAAAACGCTTTCCCACCATTCCTCCCCTTGGAAGGGCTCCTGGAAAGGGTCAGGTGCATCAGCACAGACTTGGGGTCTCACTGCTGAGGGAGCCCTGAACAAAAGGCTCCAGTCATTTTATGGACCCAGGGGTCCAGAGAAGGAGTGAGGGTAGGGCTAGGAGTGAAAAAGTATTAAATACTGAGTCAGAGTGGGGAAAAATATCTTTAAAGTTTTCTCCTCTCCCCCCAATAAAGAGGTCTTGGTAGAGACACTGGGAAGACCATGGCTGAGGGCCCTGTGAATGGAAGCACCTCTACTAGGAATATGTATAAGAGTGCAGGGGCCACCGGGGGAGGCTGAGTCCTGGACTGCCACTCCCTGCAGAGACTGCAAGGCACTGGCTGTGCTCCACGTCTGATGTGGGGAGAGCAGCTCTCCCCTTGTGTCCTGCCTGCCAGGTAAAGCCTTTGTAATTGTCTATAGTGGGGCCTGAAAGATCACACATAGGTTTCTGGCCAGGAGACAGACTCTGCATAAACATAAACTGATACAAGCCAGACCGTTAAGTATAAAAAATTTTTCAGAGAAGATGGAAGAGTTCGGTTTTGGACATATTTTACCTCACTTCCTGAGTCAGTCAGCTAAGCTAAAATATGCTATAGCTCAGTAGTTTGCAAAGATTAAAATTTATGTTTTTCTGGTACTATGTACCCATTGGAGGTTGCCTGAATCTCTGAGTCTCTGCCTCATGGTTTTTAGTTTGTTGGTTGGTTTGTTTCTGTGTTTGTTCTGCAACATTGTTGAACTTGTGGGAGAAGAAACAGAGAGATGAGCACCTCTCCCTGCTGGTGCTTAAATGTGTGCCTGGTTAAATCACTCTGGCCAGGAAGTGGCTAAAGCCAAGCAGCTCCCTTTCCTGGAAGGTGAGGAGAGGTAGACTTTGGCCATCAGAAACACATGGCTTGATAGTAGGGGACAAATTTCCCAAAAGAAATGTAGAATTCTCTTTTAATGGAAAAAAGTGAATGAAGACCTTGTGAGTCTAGAGGCAAGTTATTTGCAAAAATCAGCAAAGGATCTTTATCCATAAAATAAAGGCTCTATACTAGGTGATTTCAAATGTCTCTTTTAGGTCAATGCTTTTTGCAAATCCTAAGTCATTTCATGTTGTGACCCTCTAGATCCTCTTTATGGATAACACTCATGGGGCTCAAGGACCCTGGTGAAATTGGGAACATTATACAAAGACAAGGTTTGAATATTATGATATAGTTAAAACAGTCACTCTGATTTTTTTTTTTTTCCTTATAGAAGCTAAGCCCCAATTCTGTCAATCATGCTATGGATAAACTAGTATTGATATTTACAGTTACACTATTAATCTATTCACCATGCCTTCTAGTTGTTTTTAATTCTTTTTCTATGTAGAAGTTTTGCTATATTGAATTTGTTAAAAATGTGTATCAAAGATACTACTAAATTTGTGAAATAAATACATAATGTTGCTTCATAATAAAATTATCTTTAATTCATGTTTTATATTTTACTTGTTATAACTTATGACTTGAAATGGACAGTTAATATTTACATTCCTTCAATGCACATTTTAATATGTTGTTACCATAATATTTTCTTATTTAGACAGAGCATACTCTGTAACTTTTTCAAGGCATCATGCTTATTTTTCAAGGACTGACACTAACTTTCATTCCATTCTGCTTTGGTAATAAATAACAGAGAAAAATAATTATCACTTTCAAAATAAGGGTACCAATTCTTGACCTATGTATTATAACCAGGACTAGAAGTGTTTGTACCTAATGAACCTTAAAGTAATAGAATGTTTAAATTTTCGAATAATGTGGTCCATTACCACGACATTTAAAACTTAAACTGGCAATTAAAATGGCTAACAGCAGACATGTCTGCACTATTGGGACATAATGAACATGTTGATATGAAATAAAAAGATCATGGATTTATGTTGATTTTGGAACTTTTAATTAAAAATTTAACTAATGCTTGTCAATCAAATTAAATTGTTAGTAAATTTGACCTGTGAACCTTAATTCTCTGATGAAGTATTTGCTATCAACTATCTCATTTCCTTTACTTATAATCAAGGATGACTATTTAGTTATTTGGTTTTTTGTTTTTGCTTTTTCTTAAGCCAAATCAGTTGATTAGTGCTCCTTGAGGAGCATTAATTGAGTTGAGTCATCCTCATGATTTGATATCTCCCTCCTGCCTTCACAGCCTGTCCGAGCAGGCAGACACTGTCCTCATGAACAGAGTACTTGACTAACTACATTTACTTTGTCCCTATCCAGGTACTACCCAGCTCTTAAACATATCCATTATCCATCTTTCTCACCAACAGATATTCAGCATTATTTCTGGCTTAGGCTACCTACTTAGAGAGGTCAGGGCATTATCTCATGATGAGTGGTGACAGACGAGTTAAGGAATTAGCGTCATTCAGTAAATTAAGATATTGTGACAGAGAATGGGCAGGTAAATGAAATTGTTTTTAGTGTTCCTGAGAGCATGATCCTACAGAGCTTCAGTTCTTTGAAAATGGAAGATATACATGTGGATGTATAAAATTTCAATCACAGGTATAGTCTCCCTGAAATAGTTCGACTATATATCCACTTTATACATTAAAAAAAAATTCAGGTATCAAATATGCACAAGGGAGAAAAGTTTTATAATATTAGGATATTAGGACAATTTAGTAGTATAAAAATGACATTTGGAGGTTTGCTTTCCATTTTCAACTATTGTAAACAAATGAAGCATTTCCATTTGAAAACACTGATTTTGTTGAATCAATATCTAAGCTTTACAGAGAAATATCTATCCCAACTACATGACTGAATTTCTAACTTTAATCACTATTAATATAATAAATACCTATAATGTATGAAGACAATTATACTACTGAAATCAAGTAGTATACTTATTTCTTCTAAGCCTGTATTGTCCAATATGTAGCTACCGAGTGCTTAAAATGTGGCTATTCTAAATTGAGATGTGCTGTAAGCATAAAATATATACCAGATTTACAAACACGGAAAAAACGTAAACTATCTCAATAATTTTTATATGGATCATGTGTTGAAAGGATAATGTTTTGAATATTTTGGGTTAAATATGTTATTAGAATTAATTTCACCTCTTTCTCTTTACTCTTTTCTATGTGACTGCTAGGAAAATTTTACATTGCATATAGGACTTATATTATGTTTCTACTGGACCACTGTTCTAAGCAATACAGAATAGCATTAGCATATTGAAAATTATTTCTTTCTAGTAAAATCTCATGCACGGTTCATATAATTCATGGCCTTTGTATTAAAAATACTCTCATATAGGGCTTCCCTGCTGGCGCAGTGGTTGAGAGTCCACCTGCCGACGCAGGGGACATGGGTTCATGCCCCGGTCCGGGAAGATCCCACATGCCGCGGAGCGGCTGGGCCCGTGAGCCATGGCCGCTGAGCCTGCGCGTCCCGTCCAGAGCCTGTGCTCCGCAATGGGAGAGGCCACAACAGTGAGAGGCCCATGTACCACAAAAAAAAAAAAAAAAACTCTCATATAGCTAGAGCCATTAGAATGTGTTATCATAAAGGAAGAGAGAAATTAATTTTCCTCTATCATACAATTTCATAACTGACACTGAAGGCTTTTTTGTGTGCAACTATACCATGCATTAGGAATGTCTGGTGCAATGCATAAATCGGCACAGTAGTACATTTTGTTATGATTTGTTTTGACACTCTCAATTACATTTTAGAAACCTTACCTACAATGTCCCCAGCAATCTTTTCATCCAGCTGAATAAACTTTGTTAAACTCAACCAAGGTATTGAACATGATTTAATTATTTAGCTGTAAGCTCTAGTTACTTTGGCACACTCAAAAATTGAACTTGCACCAAAGATCCATCTGCTGTCTTATTATTAAATAGTACAGAGCCACTGAAATCCCACTTTCAGAAACACTGGGGTCCTGTGGCCCCTTCCTGTGGTAAATGGAGTATGTGAAACTACTAATTTTTGTTCAGTAAGTATTGGTGTGAAAACTGATCTTTTTATAAGCACTGGTGAAATGAAGAAAATAACCTCTTGCCATTTTCATTATCAGTCCCAGCTTTTTTGTCTAATACTTCAGCTTGGTGAAACCCTTGAACAAAATCAACTTTTCTTCTAAGTTCACTTGCCAAAATTTTTTCAAAAGCTAAACTTTTTCCATGCATCACTTTTATCACAATAAGGAACAACCTGTTTCTATTCTAAGAAGACTTCTATCTAAATGGTGTTTGCAGTACTCAAATACAGAATAACATTTTTGGAATATCAAGTAAGGTATCTAGGCAACCTAAAAATCCATTGCATAAAATTTTCAATCATAAATTATCATTTCTTTAAAATTTTTATTTATTTATTTATCTTTGGCTACGTTTGGGTCTTCGTTGCCGCATCTGGGTTTTCTCTAGGTGCGGTGGCTTCTCTTGTTGCAGAGCACAGGCTCTAGGCGCACGGGCTTCAGTAGTTGTGACACGTGGGCTCAGTAGTTGTGGCGTGAGGACTCTAGAGCGCAGGCTCAGTAGTTGTGGCGCACGGGCTTTGTTGCCCCATGCCATGTGGGATCTTCCCGGACCAGGGCTCGAACCTGTGTCCCCTGCATTGGCAGGAGGGTTCCTAACGACTGCGCCACCGGGGAAGTCCCTCAATCATAAATTATTTTTTAATCTCAGCCACAATGAAAATGAAAAATTGAAATGAATGGCATCCACGATTAAAAAATATGTTGTGACAGGGAGTGAAGTACTATTGCCCAACTGTGTGAAATGGACTCTTGGACACTTATCTTACCCAGTAAAACTCCAGTTAAATGTTTTACGAGTTCCAAAGGAGACAGAAAAATTGATAGATGATTTTAGGAAAATATTCTAGATAAGGCAATGTTAAAATCTATTCATTCGTAAACTCTCATTCTCTAAAATCACATTTTTGTACAATATCAATTATGTACTCTGAAGTTTATGTTTAAGAATCAAGATGGACTGTGTAATAAGCACACTTTTTATTTGTCACATCCGGAATTAGATTTCTTACAAGATAACCCTGTTCACAAAGTTAATTCTATGGAGATTATATTTTGAGTATATCAATGGCTGCTCCAAATCAACATTTTTGTAAAGTCATGAAGTTTAACATAACGCTCAATCAATTTAAAAGACAGAAAATTTACAACTGATAAGATATATGTTCATTCATCCTTTATTATTATTAGAATTACTACTTAGATAATAATTTAAATAATTATTATTAAAATATGTTTGCAGTGGAGGTAGTGCATGTCATGGTATAAGTGTGTATAAAAGCACCCTGGAAAAGATGTTTGTTTCTACTTTTCTTAATACAAAATGGGACATTCTTCATTCCCCTTTGCTAATTCAAATTAGCCACTCTCGGGCTTCCCTGGTGGTGCAGTGGTTAAGAATCTGCCAATGCAGGGGACACGGGTTTGAGCCCTGGTCCAGGAAGATCCCACATGGCACATGCCGTGGAGCAATGAAGCCCATGTGCCACAGCTACTGAGCCCACGCACCACAACTACTGAAGCCCGTGCGCCACAACTACTGAGCCCATGCGCCTCGAGCCCATGCTCAGCAAAAAGAGAAGCCACCGCAATGAGAAGCCCATGCACTGCAACAAAGAGTAGTCCCTACTCACCACAACTAGAGAAAGCCTGCGTGCGGCAATGAAGACCCAATGCAGCCAAAACTAAATAAATTTTTTAAAAAAGATTAGAACAAAAAGAGAAAACAAATGAACCACTCGCACACCACATAGCCAATAAATGATCTCCAAAGCTGCCAGGAGGAGCCAGTGGTCCTCCTGGCTGTATTCCCTATTAAACAATTCTACAGCTTTGTTGCGGAAAGTAGTTCACCTCCACGCAGTTAGGAAGTTAGCGTTTACTGAGTATTTACTGCACACTGAGTAATACACTCATACCCTCCAGGAAAAACTGGGAACCCTACTGAGCAGAGCAGAAAGCACCTGGGGGCCAGAGAGGAAGCAAACAGAAACAAATTAGCTTAGTAAGGCAAGGTTTTCTGGAGGATGTTGCGGCTTGAGCCCCACTGTTCTGGTCTTTGCTGTATTGTTTTGCCCTTTCATTTATTTTTTCCATGAGAGAAGCATGACTAATTTTATTTTATAAAACCTCTCTAATTTTATTTCCTATTCTTTTAGTATTTTGACTCAAATTTCAATGTACAGTACCCTTGTATATTATATACTATTAAAGTGTAGTTTTAAAGAAAACCAGAGCCAGACAGTAGTTAAAGTGGTAAAAATAGATTCTATTTTAAAACTACAGCAAAAGGGAAAAAGCAACCTCATTTACAGAACTGGGCTCAAGTCCAGATACAGAAAGGACAGTTGGAGATTTATAGCCAAGGCGCAGTGAGGGGTCCACGGGATGGAAAGTTACTAAAAGGGGACATCAAGGATAGGGGGATTCCTGCTAAACCCATTTAACAGAATTTTTGGTAAAACTGGGCTACGCAGCCACAGCAAGTACAGAGACCAAAGTGGAGTCCTTGTAACTGGGAAGAGCCAATTCTGACTCCATGCTGGATCTGTTCCTTTTACTTTAACCTTTGCTTTTCATAGCTTTTGTTATTATAATCACTGTCTATAGCTGTAAGCATACATCAAATGGCCTGCCACAGGGAACCCTGCCCCTCTGCCTGACTGTTAAACTAAAGTGCCTTTGTTCAGCTCACAGAAGGACATTCTGACCCTGCCCACCTGTGAATGGCTGCAGAAAAGAAGAAATTAACACATCCCCTCCCCAGTACAGGCCATGCCAGATGTTTTACAAGATAAATGACCTCTTTACTTCCTCACCTCCTCCCCCTCTCCGTTCTGTAAAAGAAACTGGCACCCAGACCCTGATAATATGGTCTTTGGGGGACCCTAGTCCGCCATCTTCCCAGCCTGCCGGCTTTCCGAATAAGGTCTCTATTCTTTGCCTCAACACCTCGTCTCCTGATTCATTGGCCTGTTGTGCGGCGAGCAGAGTGAACCTGGACTTGGTAACATCCTCATCAAGAAGAGGGCCCAGAAGAGCCTGACTAGTTTGATCAACGAGAGTCTGCCAGTACTCACGTGGTTCTCCTTAAACAACTACATCTACTGAGTAAAATAATGATTATTTTATTTCTATTATTTTATACAAAAGATTTATATATAGTCTTGTGATTATTTCATACAATCTCATTGCTCTTTCTCCTTTACTTTTAAGCATATGGTTAATTCTGTTATCTATTCATTTGATTGGATATGGTTAAGGATTGTTACTAGACATGTTTCAGAGAATCTGAAAAGAATACTTTTCCTAACAACATAAAGGAAACTGAAATAGAGAAATTGGCAGTATTTAACCTAGGACACATTACAAAAAAAATTGCTAACAGAGGAACAGAGAAGTAATGAACCAGAGATGTGGAATAAACTACTCTTATCTAAAAATTTTTTAAAGGAGACTAATAAAAAAGTTTTGTGCAAGTGATAGATGTATAACAATTAAGTCAAGGAATAACTCCATTAAAATGAAAACCAAAGTAAACAGTTAAATCAGATTTTTGTTAGTAAGTAGCAGGCTATAAACTGTAGAAATTCCAAATAATAAGAAGCCAAAAAGTAAGAAAACAGGAAAAATATAAAACAAACAATATACTAATAAAATTATAATTATTTTTAGTAATTATAGAAGCAGATAACCCATAGATTAAAAAAAATAAACCATAAAGAAGAAATAATACTATAAAAATAATAGAAGTTTTCTAATCTAAAGTAAGTCTAAGTCTGAAAACCAAGAGTGTTTTCATATATTTGGAAAATAGATAAGATACCTATACTGGATGCATCTTGGTAAAACTTTTTTTATAACTCTGAAATCAAGTATTATAAGCACCCATGTTTGAAAAAACAACACAGATTACCAGCACATGAACAAAAATCTATATATTTTAAAACTTTTCCACTACATCAAATGACAAAAACAATTCAGAGCAACTTTCAAAGAGCACTGAGAAATAAAAGATACTATGCCCAATTAACTTGTACTCCTTATGTGAATATAACAGCAAGACTTTTCTCAGGTAAATAGTTATTCAAAACTATACTATCCTTTTAAACTTCTGGAACTTCCTCTTGTCAAGTTTTTTGTCTTAAATTACCCATGTTTAATTCTCATATTTAGTGATACTACGGCAAAGGTGTTTCAGAGCAAACTCTGATCCTATCATATCTCTTGTTAAAATATCTCAGTGACTTCACATTTTTCTCAGGATAAGACTTTTAACTGTGCCTTCAATGTACTGCATATCCTGGTCCCCTCCTCTATAGCCACATTCTCTGCACTGGGGTCACTGGGTTGGTTCTGCTCCTTTTTTTCTAAGTACCCCTCATATTCACCTAGTTAAATCCTACTTTTTGTCCCAGAGAATGATTGTCCATTCTTTGCAGTTCCATGCGGTTTCAATCATATTTTTATATGATTTCAAAGCCCTGGGTAGACTCAAGGGAGGGCAAGATCACAGATAAAAGGACTGATGGCCTCTGGAGTGAAAGGTCAATACACACAATACAATCATGATAATGATGAGGATAATTTACTCTCAGTTTTGCTGATGACCACCAGCAAAGTAATAAAGAGAAAAAAGACACGAAGAGTCAAGAAGGGGGGTCCACTGCTCATTTGCAGGAGGAAATACTCCCTCTCTTACACCCTCTTTTTCACCCTCAGGCCCAGCCCCTCCTTAAGAACCTACACAGATGGCTATATGGCTGTCTGGCTACATATAGAATGTAACTGGCAGGGGTGAGTTCCAACTACCTGGGGTTGAACTTAAACGACTGGCTGTCATAGCACAGGATGGAAAAATGGTGTCCCTAGTAAAGGATCCCACACAATTAGTGTGCATGATGGGAATGACCACCAGGGGAGGTTTTGGACTTCTGTTCACACAGACCTTTTCAACATGGACTTTGAGGCTTGAAGGTCTGCTCACCCTACTTTAAGTTAACTGCCTGGACTGTCCATGGAAAATACCATGCAAGGCCAAGGACTTCCTCTGTCAGATGGGAGGTTAGAATGGGCTTTTTGGGCAATAGATAATGATTTGGCAAGTCCAGAGGAGGCTGAATTGAGTCCTGAGTCTGCACAATTGTTTCTCAAGGAGGTTCCTGACAAATATAAGTCCTCTTTACCGGCTATGATGGTTAATGATGAAACAATTCAATAAAACATAGCTGTCCTGGATTTAACAGGAACTCCTGAAAGACACACTCCTCAGAGCTAGCGTTGCCTATTAATTCTATAAACAATATCCCACCCAGCCTACATCAAAATCACTACCAACATCCCCAGGACAAACAAACCATCCAGGCCCTCTCTGAGCATGAACCCAAGATGATCAAGAGGGGTTATATTGGAATCTAAGGCATAAGGGAGTCCCAAATTGGATAATCTCTGGTAAATTGGTGGAATAATGACAATATTTAATAGAGTTAGATTAAATTCACAGCAGGTACCTCCCTCAGAGACAGCCCTACCTTCAGCACCTGTCCAGGTGGCAGGAACCTACCCCAATACAGGGATCCAGAGGTCTCTCAGGGGGTCCCTTCGAGCAGACAATCGCCCTTTTACCATATTAACTGTAGTTTGGGCTCCAAAAAGGAAGCAACACTGGCTGGCTCTGTTGGACGCAGGTGCTCAAATCTCCCTAATCCCAGGAAACATTTACACTTTAAGACCCCCTCACTCCCTCCAGGACATGGCAGTCTTGCATCTTAGGAGCAGGATCAATTAAAGGGGTGATTACCAGTTCACCTACTAAAATTGGCCCATTTTTGTTAAACCATGCCTCTGACCTGATCATTTCCCCACATGCTGCCCCCACTGTCCCTTTTCCCGTGATGGACCTCCTCAGTCAGCGGGTAACCTCCTAAAACAAGCTTAAGTCTTTATTATAATGACAGGTGCTGCCTAGTGGGAACCAGTTAACCTTCCTCTATGGTAGTAGGTGACAAATATACCACAATATCAGCTAACACAAGGCACTGAAGGATTCTGGCCTGTTGTAGCTTAGTTAAAGAAGGGGTACTGATTCTTACCATCTGACCTTTCAATTCCTGGTACGGCCTGTGTTTAAAGCACTGCTCATGACATGTACACACTGCTGTATATAAAATAACCAACAAGGACCTACTGTATAGCACAGGGAACTCTGCCCAATATTCTGTAATAACCTAAATGGGAAAGAATTTGTAAGAGAATATATACTTGTATATGTATAACTGAATCACTTTGCTGTACACTTGCAACTAACACAACATTGTTAATCAAATATACTCCAATATAAAATAAAAATTAAAAAAAAAATAAAGCACTGCTCATGAGTAGAGGATAAGTATAGATGGTAGAGAGTTAAACCAGACTATTCCCTTTATCAGAGCACCTCTACCAAATATTTTTACCTTAATGGATAACATTCAAAAGAACATGGGCAAACGATCTGGAGTTATAGACTTGGTTAACATGTTACATTCCGTAAAAATTCACAGGAGAGTCAACCACAACTTGTCTCCACCTTTGAGGGTCAACAGTACACCTTTCCCTGATTGCCTATGGGATGCTTAAGCAACTCTGAAACTGCACATGGGATTTGCTGCTAAGACCTAGACACTTGCCCCACACTCCCAACAAAAACATGGCTTTGGCACTATGCTGACGACACTCTTCTCGTTGGACCTGTCCAAGACTCTGTCTCACAGACCATCACAACTGTGAATAAACACCTCACTGAGAAGGACCAGACACGTGTACAAGGTGTAACGTCTCCCCGGTCTGTTAAATTTGGGAGATACATCTGGAATTCAGATGGGCAAACTATCTCCAATCAAGTAAAAGACAAGCTCCTAGCTCTTTAGCCTATCACAACATTGGGCAGGAATATTTGGATTCTGCTACCAACTTACCCTTCACCTCTAAAACTTGAAGGCCCTCACCTAGCAAGTCACCCACAAGTCTTCCACTTTTCAGTGGGACCAGATTGACAACATACCCTAGATAAACTGAGGAGGCTATTTCTTCGTTCTCCAACTTGTGCCTTGAGGACAGAATTTACAATCAGAAGTTGTGACCACCCCAAAATTTGCTTCCAAGAGCCAGAAAGACAGGAAAATGCCTACCTATAGGCTTTTGATGAAAGTGGCTGCCAGACTCAGCCCAAAGGTATTTTCACCACTAGAGAGGCAACACCTAATAGTGTACTGGGCACTATCAAAGCTGAAGCCCTTTCTGGACAGAGCCAATCACCTGGTGGACTGAGGTTCCTATCATGCACGGGATAATGGAAATCGGTCCCTGTAAACTGGATCCACAATAGAGGCCTCCTGATTGAAATGGAAACAGTATCTAAAGGTTCCAGCTAAACCGGGCTCTACTGGATTTTCACACCTTCTTGAGGAAATAGCTACATATCCTGCCACTGAGGTTAACTTGCCAAAAATCCCCTGAAATGCCTCTTCCTCTTGCTCAATGGGGACAGGAGGGAGGATAGTCTGCACTCTCAAACCAAGAAAAGCAATGGTCTTTCTTGAACAAGGGAGTCAGTGTGCTGCCAAAGGGCGCCAGACAATGGGCAACCCATAGCCCGTCGCCCTTATTCAAACACATCGGTCCCCATCGCAGGGAATGTGCCAAAGTGCCAACGGAGCTGAACTGTGTGTACAGTACACCTGGATATAGAGTGTGACCTTGACAAACATTTTCCTAAAACCTGCATGTTTAAAAAAAAGCAGGGACTACACCATCCTGGGAATTCTTCCCTAACCTAACCTTCTCACAGTGCTAACTACAAGCTTTACACAACTCTCAAAGCAAGCAGGCTCTACGGCGACTGCAACACTGTCTGCCTACAGTAAACAATCACAGCTCTTGAGTGTTACAGTAAAGACAATTCTCATGAAAAATATATTTTGATCACACCGGGAAATCTAACTGCTCTCTTCGTGGGAGTTTCTCCACTCAAACTGACAGCTACTTGCTTACAGCTATTACAGAATTTGCTGGGGCTTACCAAAACCACCATTAAGAAGAATTTAGGAAATAAATGTGAGAAATTGCCCTCAATGTTACTCTTCTGGGGGAATCCTTAAAAACTGTACACATACGGACCTTACAGGAGATAGAAACAATAATGAAAAGCCCAGAGGAGAAGCTAACCTGGGGGAAATGTATCGGTGCAGTTACAGTGCATCCTCCAAGGAGCCACCCAGAGGCTATTTCAGCTGTACAGTTGTCTTCCCAGAAGTTTCCCCTCATACAGAAATGATGGGCAAGTCGACCCTCACTGGAACACAGCAATACTGTGATAAACAGGTACAGATATGGGCCAAATGCATAATACAATTGATATGTTTTTGAAAGAAGGTGACCCACTTTGAGGATCCCATATGTGAGTTACCCCATAGTTTAGGATCTAATGTGGTGTGCAGCTAAATTAACAAAATAAAAACAGAAAGCAACTACTAATGACTTACTTTCCTGAGTATAATTTGCCTTGGTCATAATTTTTCATTAGTGTGAAAGAGAGGCTTTAGCTTAGAACAGGTTTCTCAACCTTGGCACTATTGCTATTTTGGGCCAGACAATTCTTTGTTTATTATCCAGGGGCTTCTCTGTGCCTCGCAGATGGTAACAGCTTCACTGGTCTCTCCCCACTAGATGCAACTAGTGCCCCCCTCCTAGTTGTGACAGTCAAAAACATCTCCAGAAGTGCCACATTCTTCCCGATTTACTAAGGAACAGATCCCACCCCCTCACTGGCCTAGAGAAACATGCTGTATATTTTTATTCTGGTTTCCCTACCCCCACCCTTAGCCCTTCTATTTCTAATTATCTTATCCATATATCAGAGTATTTTGGGGAGCAGTGAATAACGAGCCTTTCATAAACTGCCAAAATTTCTGCTCTCATACTGTAAATTTAATACTAAATTATGAGTCTATTCTCCTTTTTTATGTTTGAGGATGATAGGTTTAATTTTTTACTATTTTCACATATTTTTGTTTATTGTGTTTATTTTAAAGCAGTAGAAAAGGTCTGCACTTCTGTGACTTCCACACCATATTTTCCCAGAAATCTTTCTATCTTTAAAGGAAAAAAGTAGGAACTATTTCATAAAAAGATTTTTGACCAGTAAAATTTCTGATTAAGTCCACTTTACGGGTTAAGAAAATATTCTTTCAAATGTAACTGGGAGATTTAAAATACTGTCATTGAGGAAATCCATTTTGTGAGTTAAGAAATTACTGTTTTAGACTACAAGTATAACTTGAAGGATAAAAATACTATCATTTAGTTTTTATGGATATCATTAATCACCAGCTTTCTTCCTTTGCTTTCACTTTCTGAAGATAAGTGAGGTTTAAAGTACAGTTTACACAAAATACTCTTTTCCTTAACAATTAGAAGGAAAGAGTTACTTCGAAATAATGATTCCGGATTTAAAAAAGGGGAATCAGTGGGCTGTCTTGCTATGAATATGTCTAGTATCCTGGGGTCGGAGGAGTGACCAGCTTCCCGGTCCTGGCAAACGTATACATTAGAATAAGAGAGACCATGAATCGTATTAGAGGAGACCTCTGAAGAGAAGATTCACCTACTTAAAACTTTCCCCAGAGCAAAACAAAGATGGAATTACATGGAATTACATGTATACATGTATATACATATAATTTGTATATACATTGTATATACAAATGTATATACATGTATACATGTATACATGCTATTGTATACATCTCTATTGACTCATCGTTCCTCTTCTTCTTGCCTGCTCTGAGAAATATATTCTAGATTCTATAAATACACAGAATGTATCGACTACATATTTAGACAACTTCTGATTCTTCAAGTTTCGTCTAAAATCCCACTTGAATCATCTAATACTATTTGATAGTGTGAAATAATGTAAACTTAGACTTAAAGGTAAAAGCATAGTGTCCACAGAAAGCTGTCTATGCTTCTGTGAATCTCTGATTAACAAGAGTTAATCATGCTGAGACAGGTAAGGGGATTTTTTTCTTAAAAACTGTGTCTTGTACTTCATGTGTGAAAAGGGAGGCTAGAAGAAAACTCAATTTACATGGACAAGTGGTGCGAGAGATAATCAGGCACCTGGATTTTTTGCAGACAGTTGCCAGCAAAAGCAACGTCAAGAACTGTGAAGAACCAGCTCTAATGGAACCTTGGAGAATCCTAAGAAATATATCTCTAGAACAAAATTAATTAATACTAGGGAAGAGTCATTATAACGTCTCTAAAAAGTTTTAATGAGAAATGTTGTCTGTTGCTTTATTTATTCTAATAAGGACTCTTCTTTTTCTTGACCTTTTTACATGCACTTCTACACTGTGTCTTAGACTGGGTTTCCTAGGGGGGAGACCAAGAAGGGGGCTCAGTAGCACGTGACTAATTGGGAGAGTGCTCATCTTGAGAAACCTGTAGGAAAGTGAAGCCCTACGGGAAAGGAGAAGGGAACAAGCAAGGATGTGTTCTCCACTACGGTCCAGCCTTGGCCTGATTCTCAGGGGTAGAGCTCTGGCTAATAAAACACATTGCAGAGATATCTACTTTCAGGCAATGAGTACAATTTTGTATCCCTGACTCACAGTCATTGGTGAAGTGTCACCTGAGGGCAATTCTCTGGAGGAGAGCAGCAACATTTACATCAATGAATCCAAACTGAGACATTTATATATGACTAGAAACAAAAAGATGTGTCTGAGGTCCTCAGCTATTTGAATCTTCACAGTATAGGTAACAAGCCTAAGAGTAAGTAAGCCCTCAGTTGATTCCAGATGTTCCAGCTGAGTCTGAATTGACCTGGTCTTCAAGCCACCCCATCTGACATCATGGAGAGCAGAGGCAAGCTATGCCTGCAAAGCCATGCCCAAGCTGCACACTTGTAAGCAAAAATAAATGTGATCATTGTTTCAAGCTACTAAAATTTTGGGGTGCTCTGTAATGCAACCACAGCAGCCAGAATACACAGGTTTTAAAGTTAGCTGCAATCTCATTTCACTCATAACAGCTATGTAATAACTTTGAACAAGCAACTGAAGTCTTCTGTGCTCTACAAGAGTCAGTACTTACCTCATATGGTTCCAGATATAGTACACAGCAGGTCTTTGACCAGCATTTGTATCTGTATTGCATAATGAAGTTCCTCAGTCTATCTGAAGGTTCTCTGAATTAACAAAGATGTTCTTACTTGTATCTCCTTGGTTTTTCACATAACAATCCATATACAACTCCCTTCATTTAAATGCTACCTTTTAAACAGTGAAAGTAACTTCAATGTAGTTTACGTATAATCTCACTTGGCAGATAGCTAACATTTTTTTTTTTAAGTAGAATTAACTAGTAGCAGAGTTAGTAGTATTTTTCATGGGATTTTATCTATAACTGTATTCACAGGAATTTTACACAACTGTTTTAGAATAAAAATAATAGTTAGACATTAACTTTTATCAGGCTCATATTTTGTAAGATTCTCTGCTAAAATTTTACATCCATTATTTCACTTGACCTCAAAAAATATCTGTCATGAATAATGATGAACCTATTTCACAGATCAGGGTATAGAGGCTCCAGTTAAACAGCCTCAGCAAGTGCACAATGTTAATATGTAATAGATTGGCAGTTCTAAGTAAGATCTGCTTTCTAAGATAACGGGGTCATTCTAAAGTTTAGGACTCCCCACTGAGCTATAAATTCAGAATCCCACACCAGGTGTCCACTGGGTCAGGCATTACCTCTTAGTTAGCTGCAAATGTCAATTTTTTTCTTCCTATTAACCTTTAGTGGAAGGACGAGTAGATATCAAACTTGAAAAAGAATAATTAGTAGGGGACAATCAAAGCCATTTTGTGCCACTCCTAGAGTAAGGTAGAACTAGGGATACAATTTCCACTGAACGAAAAGAATTTTCCAGCAATCATTGCTGCACAGCATTGCAAGAAACTGTTTTAAAAGAAGCAACTTCAGAAAATATATTTAATTAAAGTTTTATGAGATACTCTTCTGAAATCCACCGACTACAGTATCTTCTTTCTGTCCCAGGACATGTAAGTTCTCACCAATTTTAGATTAACATGAGGTTTATACCAGAGACTAGTGGCAAAGTGTATCACTGATTCTTTCAATAATTTAATACTATTTTAGTTTAGCTCCATTAACATTAAATACACATATGTATAAGCTCTCCAGTATACCAATGCACTTCAAACAATTATAAAAATATATGATACCCTTTCTGTCCAATACTCTGATATATGTATGTATTTATCGTTATTTTGTAATAAACTAGGAAGCCCTGCCATTTTTCAGTTTGCTTAAATCTCAGTATTTCATCAGCAAAGCAGATCCACACACTGTAATTTTTTTTTAAAAAAAACCTCTAAGATGTACAACTCTGTGCACTCGACCCTTTTACCATTAAAAGGACCAGGTTGATATTTTCAGAGGCAGCCAATAAATGCTGTTTCCAGTCTGACACCTGTAATAACTCTCCAGGTTTTAGTTCAAAGACAAGTTTATCAGCTTGGTTTGCCATCCTTGAAAACAGGTTGTTAAAGTGAAAAATCTGAAGGACCTTTATAGCCCCACACCCCTCAACCGCCTTTATACTAATATTAATCCCGTTTTAATTCAATGCCATCTTAAACTTCTCTTGTACATGTTCACCAAATTGCAATACTTTCTAGACTACAAAGGCAACCACAATTCGGAGCCCAGACCCAAGCAATTGAGGCCATTTTGTGTCAAAATAAAATCTGGAGAAATCCCAGTTGGTAGATACCCCATGAGACCTTATATCTCAGAAGTGCAGTAGTTATCTACTCCTTTATGGACTTCTGCATGGTACTGCTAGACATAATAAATTCAGATAAAAGGCAGTCAGACATAACATTCCTAGAGAACTACCCACAGAACTCCTACATCTACGGTGCACCAGCTGAGCATACAAGTAAGCTATTACGCATGATCTCTACAATTTTCAGTTAAGTGCCTACAGATCCTTAGATGCATGGATGGTGGGTTTACACGTGGATGCATTTTACAAGGTGCTGCAGTATTAGAGGCTTAACGATGAGCCTTAAAAAAAATCTTGATGTGTTTTTTTAATGCTACCCAACATAAAAAAGGTATCAGAATAATTCAATGGAGAGCCAGAGATGCTGACCATTTTCTAACACTCAGGAGGGTTCTTTAAGATCTTTGGCATAATTCCATTCATTGCAGTTGACCGACAGCTATTTCAATTATGTGCCTTTGGAATCTTTACAAATTTTTACTAGGAAAGGGGACATCTGGAAACTGGGATCCTAATTTCATATCTAACAGTGCTTCAAAAATATATACTATTCATTTAATCTCTGTGGGGTTCACTTTCTTTATCAAATTAGAAGGATGATCAAGATGATCTTTATTGTGCTTCCCATTTCTATTAACCTTGGATGTGTGTGTGTGCGTGTGTGTGTACACATACACACTACCCTATGATTAGCTTATAAAATATTTCAGAAAGAAAACTGAATAAATTTTATTTTATTAAAGGTATTAAATATACTTATATTTGAAGAAATGGCAACAGTTAAACTAGGATTGAATCCTAGTCAAAAAATAATTGAAAAAAATGACCTGAAAAGTTGGGCAAAGTTAACAAGGAAAAAAGAAAGCTTGCTATCCGTGTTACATTGATACCTTCCTTAAAACAACGGCATAAAAGAAACTGAAACATTTAAAATGTATGTCTTGTAGACTGCCATTGTTCCTTACTTAAGAAGAAACAAGGTTATGAATGATTGTCTAGAACATGCAATTTTCAGGGGAAAAAGAATGAATATGGCATTTGGTTCTTCATTCTTATTTTAAATTTCTTTATACTAAAAATCAAGAGCAGGAACGAACATTAAATGCTTGTTTTATTTTCAACTAGGCTCTCCAATTATGCATAGTGATGGATCACAAATGTTAATATCTTAGTGATTTTGTCTCCTATCTACATAATACAGATTAAAGTGTTTTTGCTTTGATCATGATGACACAAAAGTTAAATGCATGTACATAAATTATCAACTCCGTTAGATTAATATTAACACTAAATGGTTACTAATTTATATAGCAGAACATGTAGGAAAGAAAAAAAAGAAAACAAATTAGATGCTTTTCTTTTAAAATCTTAACATAGTATTCTCAAATATAATTTCTTAAAAAATAATGAAAAAAGCTGTATGTGCACATATCATATGCTACAGGAGAAATGCAATTTTGTAGAATGTTCTATATAATCATGTTCTGGGCGACAATGGAAGCTTTTATGCACCATTTCTATCATTCGACATGGATGCTGAGATGTTCACCACCAGACCCTTGAATTACAAGGTCCTTGACTGACTGATGATCTGCTGAGCTGCATATCCACAGCTTTCCTTCTACTCAAGTACTCTTTGGAGTCAGTAAGTGAGTTGGAGTAACTACAGCTTGGCCTAATTAGTGACAACTCTAGATTTTCAGATTTTGGACATAAAGAGTTGAATGAAGACAATACTAGAAATCTTATCAGTATTTTCTTTCCTCCAGACCCAGAGCTTTCTTAAATAAAGCAAATAAATAGCCAAACCAACTTATAAATAAATAGAAAAATAAGCTTAACACATACTTGATAAAATATTTACTATTTATGAATGAGAACCTTAAACTCAGTCTTTAGAGGTCATGGAGAAAGAACAGACTTTCTCAGATTCCTGGCTCTGGTCACCAAATAAAGTGTCCATCCATCTATGTGCCTAAATTAGCATTCTTAGAAACATCTTTATTGCAAGTGCTCTTAAATACTACTCTATATGCATCGAAGAATCTGTGTTATTTACATTCACCATTTAATACTGTTCTCAAGGTAATAAGCAAACTATAAACTTTCACTGCTAGGGAGACTGCTTGATATATCTGCTGAAAAGGTGAACTTGAATATTCCAAGTGACTAACACGTAGTCATGCCAGCTTGGCAGGAAGAAAAACTCTTCTTTTAGGCAATTTTACAAGCAGAATGAATAAGACAAAGTTTTTATTCTTGAACACTTAAGTTACATCAAATAACAAGCAAGTTTTGAATTATGAGACTATAATATTATATACAAGGGTTCTGCTGTCCATAAGTCACTGGTTTTATTATAACAACCTCTTGTGGAATTAGAGTTCCATAATTTAAAATAACTTGTTAAGTATTCACTATCGTTCACCATTCAAGACCATTTCAATTGTGACCATTGTCTGGATGGACAGATGGGGTAGGAGAGATGGAATTTAGAATTAAAACCCTATTAAATTCTTAGGATCACAATAAGTGTTTCCAGAGGAGCGCAGGCATTTTTTTAAGTGGCATATCTGAATATGAATTTCCTACAATGCCTTCCTTGTTTGTGCATTGTGTCCTGTACAAATAGGAGCCATCTTGGATAGAATCATGTATCCATGAGACTTGGTTTTCTCCCTGTAAAATGAGGTTAACATCATGATACCTAAGATCTATTCTAGCCCTAATACCTGGTCTAGAATCCAGATACACAACCTAGAAAGCAGATAGGCTTTCTACACTTGTAAGAAAATATGACCTCTATGTATATGTATGTGAAAACACCTGATATGTCAAAAAACAAAACAAGACAGTAAGATACTTAGATTCCTCTTCCCAGAGCTATCTCTTAAAGGAGGGGAATAAGGATGAATCCCCAAACACATGATCTTTCCCAAAATCCTGAACCTAATTCCCAAAAGTAATTTCTTCATCTGTAGAGCTCTTTCTGAAGAGAGTTACTTAACTGGATGGGTATTGCTTGTTCCCCTCTTCTCATGGAAGTTATAGATTTCTAGCTTGTTAGCCAAAATTTTGGTATCTGTATGAAGAATATTGTGCTTTTTACTGGCAAACATAGTACATGAAAAACTTTCCCACTGTCGGCTAAACTGAAAACACGAAACACCAAAAAACCAACACAGAAAATCTATATACTTGTCTCAATTTTAAAATTTTCCATTTGTTTCAGATACAAACTAAACACCCTTCAAATAAAAGAATCTTCAGGTGAAATAAGTCCTATGAGTACAAAAGGCATACTTAGAAATTCTAACACTTATTTATATTTGACAGGTTTTATCACTGAAAACTTCTGGGAGTATTTTAATTAAAGGAAGCATTTATATATACCATATACTACAGATAGAAATTCTTTAGAGTGTTCATAATATTAAATTCATGAATATTAATGCATTTAAAAATTAATAAGTTAGTCAATCCATATGTATTGAGCATCCCTTTATTTTATTTTTGGTAATTTTTTTCTTTTAGTTTTTCTTTTTTAGGTTGAAAAAATAAGCCTAGGAACTTTTGCACTATGTATTATATGAATGAAGAATTTTCACGTTCTTTAATAGATAATTTCTGTAAATGTGAAGAACATTTTCACATTTGCTTAGACATTTTCAATTTGGGAAAATGGTATATTTTTATTATCCCCTGCATTTAGCCAGAATTGATTCCTTCATTTCTAAAAGTATCACTTTCACTAAGGTGCAAGCCTGAACAGAATTTATTGTAGTAGAATATTAGGAGGATGTTTTAATAGAAGCTGAAGGGCTTCAGTTCAGGATGTTCTACTCTGTGAGGTGGTCAGTTTCCCTTTTAAATTCAAGACTAGTTCCAACTGAAAATAATTTTTTAAAATATTTGATATATAATGTGTTTTATTTGAACACTGTTCTCCTATCAGATGGGCATTTCATTAAGCTACTTAAGTGGTTTGTTGTTTGAGGTTGATTTCTTGGAAACAATATTTTTTTTTACCAGAAATACATATCAAATTTTATCATGATTTTAAGACAAATAAGATTCAATAAACAGATATTCAAGAAATATATACCAAACTCTCAGTGGACTAGATACATCTGTTATGTAAAAGAAAATGCAGCTATCTCTTTATTGAAGTATTTCCTTTTCGTACAGGCATATTGACTAATCCATTTCTATTTCCTTTTGGATCCTTTTAGCCCTCTATGCATGTCCCAAAATTGTTAAGTGCGTGCTGGCAGACATCCAACAGCTCATTCTGGCCTTCCTGAAATGGCTTTGGAAGCCTACATCTAGACTCTAAGCAGAAATTAATTTTACCTTTTGAAGGAAGGGTGACGCTATAACTATAGAACACCACTTTGGATATCTTGATAGGATAAGAATCATTTTCAATCAAAACAAATGTGACTATTTTCAATGTACTCACCCCACCTGGGCAATTTCTAAATAGTTTTTCACCTTCTTCTGCTATCAAGGACATTTACAAATGATATCAGAAGATGACCATATCATTTTTTAAGGAACAATATAGTTTCAGTTATCTTTTAATTTATCCCTGGAAGAAAGGAGCCCTTGGGAAAATTCATGAATTAAGTGGTTTGCCTTTTTCCTGGTACCGCTGAATTCCTTCTCCACCAATTCCTAAATACTGAAACTTTCCATAAAACTCTGGTCTCCTCTGGCAACTTTTATCATTGAAAATATTTGATGCATTACTTTAGCTAATAATATGTTAAGGTGCTACTTCTCTAGGAAAACTTGTACATTAGGAAGCATGACACTAATCACATAACTTTGGCATCATGATGAGTTAGCAAGAGATATCTTTCGTTGCCAAAAATTACCAGTAACAATATATTTTGAGGTACACTGCCTAATTAGAAAAACAACAACTAAATTTGTGAATTAAACTTGTTTGTTTTTAAGCTTAAAAACAATATCACTTTGTTTTCAGTTAATCTTTTAAGTATTTCTGATGACACACACATACACTGCATCAGAAATAGATAACATATCTATGTGTGTATATATGTACATATATACATATAGACACAAAATTCAGGAATATATATACATTATATATATATACACAAAATATACATTATATATATATACAAAATTCAGAAAAAAATATATATTTTTTTCTGAATATTTGGTCTTATTTTCTTTAAATATACAAGGCTGGTTTGTGAAGACAGATCCATCTAGGATCCATCTGTTGGCATTAACACCTTGGTCCAAATCGTATTTTTTCCCTAGTTTCCCAGTATCCTATCTGACCTTAGTGACAACTCATTTTAAAAAATGATGAGCATTATGCTCTGATTCTTCTTAGAAGTATAGATGCAAGAAGCATATTACAAAGGATGAAAAATGTAACTACATGTTGCAATCTATTTCTTATGTAGGTCATTCTCTTTGATCCTCACTTGAAAGCATTACCATTTCCAGGAGATGTTACAAAAAAATAAAAAGCAATTACCACCACATCTCAGTTAGAGGAGCTTATAGTATTAAGGGTCCATCACATTTTTTGCTCTTCCTTTTTTCCCATCTGAAAAACAGTGTTATGTGGTTTCAGGCCAAGACGTTGAGATTTTACTTTTCCATTAGGATTTTTCTCCCCTAGCCTCAAAAAAATTCAACTTGTGAGCAGTGCTTTTTAAAAGAGTACAAATAAATAAAAGAAAGATGCTCATCCTTTTACGGAACAAGAAACTGTGGTTAGACAGTGTTAAGTCTTTTAATACCATCACTGAATATTAAAATGACATTACTGCTTCAGTGAAATACTTTACATTATTCACAACAGTTTTTCAATAAAAAAGTTTCATAAAATTTGAAATTCAGCAAGCTTAGATTATATTAACACCTCAAACTTTCCTTTTTATAATCTTAATGGTCAAAATAATTTTTACTATATTTTATGAATTTATTCTTTTGGTGAAGTAGGACATTATTATTAACATTTTATCAATAAAGAAGCAGGGGCAGTAGTGATAAAAATGTCCTAGGTCACCAAGTTGGAGTTAGTGGAAGAATTGAAACTAAAAGTTTGTGTCTTGGAACATAAACCTCTAAATTGACTATTTAATGCCAAGAAAAATTTAATCATTCACTCAGAATATCCAAAATCAGGAGCATAATTTTGTTAGAGTACTAATTAGGATGGATTTATATTTAATAATGCATTTTATAATTTCTAAGGCCTTGTTTTTTCTTGAGACATGAGATTTCATTTAGAAATCTGCTAAGTATCTTAAAGTCCTATTTCTTAATTCCTTAAAAATAAGTCACAAAAAAGAAGAAAAAGAAAAGAGATTTGAGAGGTTATACCTTTCCCCCCAAAACACCTTCTACTTCTAATATCCAACTATCTGATTCTATTTTCTGACAGTCATGAACTGGCCACAGGTGTTTTATGTATAGAAAGAATAATAACCAATTCATGTTTTTAGCTTGCTTATGTTAATTTTTTAATGTCTACAAGTTGGAATATTATATTGGGAAGAATTCCAGCTACACTATTCACTTATGTGTCCAATTTTGGAAAAGTTCATTAACTTCTATAATTTTCTGTTACCTCATCTAATAATGTATAAAAATCATACAAGAGTTTTTAATAATTGAGATACTATAAATGAAAATACATAGCTCATTATAAGTGCTCAATAATATTTTCTTCTCTTTCATGGGTTCAGGTTGTCAATTTCCTTAGTAACCGTTAACCACCAGTCTGTACTATTACATTAAAAGGATTTTAATTTCAAGTGATGTTGACTTCGTTCATCAAATACTTAGCATGATATTAGTGCTTGCAACCTTTTCTAGCACATGGACTGTACTCAATTATCTGTAGACTTCAGCCTATGATGTATGAACCTAAAGATGTCGGTATATATCTTAGTTGCCTTTTTCTTTTTTTAACTGCAGCAATCACTCCCAAGGTCTGCATTAAATAAAGTGGTATATCTGCATACTATATTAATGCTATGAAAGCAGAATCAAAATAGTCAACTGATCTAATTGTAATAGGCTTTACTATGTTTTTGTCTGCAGAATTTCCAGGCACTGGGCTTAGAAGATTAAAAAATATCATAGTGAGAAATACAGGACGCTTCCTCCATGATCAAACTGTCAAGTCTATATTTCCATAAATCTGTAGTAATGCATAACTTTTATATAATAACACATATAAGATACATATCATTAAATAATTTGAATAGCTCTTACATATTAAATGCCTGCTGTGACTTAGGCACTGTGTTAAGAACTTTATTTTCACTATGTTTCATAAACCTCCAAAGTACGCATACCTAAGTAATACTGTCCCCATTTACAAATGATAAAACTGATGTTCACAAAATATAATTTTTGCCCCAAATTTACATGAGTAGTTACTGGCAAATCCTGGATTTGAAGAGAATCTGTAACACCAGATTAGAGCAGCCATCATAACAAACCAGCACCAACAGTCCCCATCACCGGCAGAGACAGAACCATCACCAGTCAGAGTGTATCATCTCACCAGAGAGTAAGTCAGAGAAGGAAACCAAAAATTTTTATGAAACTTTCTTGGAAGCCAAAGAGAGATGCTCTTCATTCACCACCCACTCTACTGGAGCCATCAATATTCTCTAAATCAGTAAAGAGTATATTTGAATATCTTAAGGAAGCAGACACTTACTGGAGTCATATAACCAGTGACTTGGCCTTGATGGAAAAATTAGTGAAATCTCCAAGAGAATCTACATATATCCCTAAATGAACCCAAGGCTGCTACTGCCCAAATCATTGGTGAGGAGAAGAAACAATGTTGAGAAATGTTAGCCTCTTCGGAACTCCATGATTTAATATTGGAAACAAGATCCGAGTCCATTATACATGGATATATAAAACTTGGTGTGATAAATATGTTAAAAATGTGAAAAGAATCCCATTTTTATATCCTTAGAGGAGATTAATTTAAACTGATTTAATATTTTATAACAGCTCAAGTCAGAGTGACTTATGGTTAGTAAGAAAGACTATCTTTAGCTCAAATGCAGGGTCCACTGAAATTAAATTTTATATGTGAATAAAACTTAGGGAAAAGTCATTTTTGTAGCCTTTTGATCAAATCAAAGAATCTCTTTATCTATAAAATATGAAGCAGGAAAATATGAATTTCAGAATGCCTTCTGGTTTCATACAAACGAGTCTGGCTACTTATTTTTATTCAAATGGAGATTCATAATCTTACTACTTAAGAGTAGTGGTCACAGTGACACTGTGACCAAGTAAAAAGGGCACTCAAAGGTAGATACTATTTTCCTTTCTAAACGTCTTTTTCTTCATGATTGCGTCGGAAACTTCACATTTCACAGATCAACCGGCATCCTTGTTTCTACTGTACATAAATGTGTTTCACCTCTTCACATTTCACTTTCCAGAGAGTGAAAATTCCTAGCCTCTAACCAAAAACCATAAGAGCATTTTATTTATAAGAAGCAGACAGAAGATCCCACCAATATGCATGAATACTATGAACCTAAATGGCTGAGAATCTTTTTTAAATCCCAAAGAGTTAATAGAGTTATTTTTAAGCCTCATAATAATTGAGGGGCAGGTTTAAATGTACTTACTATTATATCATTATAAGAACATAAAATTTAGAATAAGTACCCTAAGGTACAAAAGGGCAGACATATGAAACAGTTCATAGATTCCTGCAAGTTCATATCCTTTTTGATGTACATATTTCCATTATATCCTATTCTTTAATCCCATTAACTAAAATCTTGGGGTAAAAACATTTACAGATTCCTGAATTATCATCTCATCCAGAATGTCACCACTGCTTTTCAATCAACTATCTCTATTATCTCTCTTTCTGGTATGCAAGAGAGGACAGATCTCTATAATAAATTCTTCCTTTGGATTCAACAGTACCATTTCTTGATGATCTTTCCCTTTAGATTTCTTTTTCTTTTCTTTTCTTTTTTTTTTTCCAGTCTCTGTGATTGGATCTTCTTCTATCTGCAGAGTTTTCAGTGTTAATGTTTCCTAGGATTCTGGAACTGGAACTCTTTCCTATCCTTGCAGGGTCTCTGGGAGCTTGCTATCCCCAAAGACCTCAGGTGGCTTATCTCTAAACCTCCATACCAGCACACTGGCATCTCTACTGCATGCCACTTTCACTTTTAAATATCAATCTCCACTCAGATGTCCAACAGGAACCTGAAGCTACATAGATTTAAAACTGTATACCTGTTCCTACACATGTATCTCCTAGCTCAGTTCTCATGATTCAGCTAACCAAGTTATAAATCTCAGAGTTGTCTTTGGCTCCAACACCCCAATAATCCAATCAGACACTGTTGATTCTGGATCCAAAATATCTTTGAGTATGTCTTTATTTATCGCTCCCAAACAAGACAAGCCTTTCCTACGTATAATCTAGTCTCTTCCTCACTGATCCTCTTACCACTTCTCACTCACTATTTTATTTTTCTGACTTGATGATAAAGCTGTATTTTTGAAATTCAAATCTAAGCATAGGATTCATTAGAATCTTAGAAATAAACAGTTACATTATTATTGAGGTTTTTCAGGGTAAGACCTCATACGTTGCTACTATAACAAATTACCACAAATTTATTGCTATAAAAACCCCCACAAATTCATTATCTTATAGTTCTCGAAGTCAGAGGTCTGAAATCATCAGATACACAGGCTAACATCAAATTATCAGCAGGGCTGGTTCCTTTGGGAGGCTTTGAGAGGAAAATCCAATTGTCTTTTTCAGCTTCTAGTGGACTATATTCCTGTGCTTGTACTTCTTCTCCACCTTCAAAACACATCTTCCAGGGGACTTCCCTGGTGGCGCAGTGGTTAAGAATCCACCTGCCAATGCAGGGGACATGGGTTCGAGCCCTGGTCCAGGAAGATCCCACATGCTGCGGAGCAACTAAGCCTGTGCACCACAGCTACTGAGCCTGTGCTCTAGAGCCCGCCAGCCACAACTACTGAGCCCGCGTGCCGCAACTACTGAGGCTGCGTGCTGCAACTACTGAAGCCCGTGTGCCTAGAGCCCGTGCTCTGCAACAAGAGAAGCCACCGCAATGAGAAGCCCGCTCACCGCAATGAAGAGTAGCCCCTGCTTACCACAACTAGAGAGAAAAGCCCACACACAGCAACGAAGACCCAACGCAGCCAAAAAAATTAATTAATTATTTTAAAAAACCACATCTTCCAATCTCTGCTTTCATCATCACATCACCTTCTCCTCTTTTGCAGTCAAATCTCCCCCTGCCTCCCTTTTATCAGGACACTGGTGATCACATGTAGGCTCACCGAGATAATCCAGACTAATTTCCCCCATCTCAAGATCTTTAACTTAATCTCATTTGCAGAGTCCCTTTTGCTCTATAAGGTATCATTCACAGGTTCTAGGATCTGGATATCTTGAGAGTTCATGATTCCACCTACCACAATGTTTCAGCCCCCAACATAACTTTCCACATACAGTAATCAACTATGTAACCTTCAATCGTAGATGGCCTTGCCAACTTCCTACTCAACCTCAAAACCAGTTTCGTTTTCGGGTTGAGGAGGAATTTGGTAAAGCATTACCTCGTCTATGAGGCTCTTCATGTCGTTCTTTGCATTAGAGACTTAGGCACTGCCTTCCAGATCATCTCTTTGAACTACATAGGTACCTTGGTGATATGATTTGCTGCCTTGTATCTCCTGCTATATTTTGAGAGTCTTATTATCTTTTTCATCTTTGCAACCCTAATGATTAGCACAATAAGTAACCCAAGGTATAATGATTTGGTAACACAAAATAAAGCTTTGTCTTGTGCACTAAATAAAAATATTAACTGGGGCTTCCCTGGTGGCACAGTGGTTGAGAGTCCGCCTGCCGATGCAGGGGACACGGGTTCCTGCCCCGGTCCGGGAAGATCCCACATGCCACGGAGCGGCTGGGCCTATGAGCCATGGCCGCTGAGCGTGCGCGTCCAGAGCCTGTGCTCCGCAACGGGAGAGGCTACAACAGTGAGAGGCCCGCGTACCGCAAAAAAAAAAAATTAACTGATTTTTTAGAATTCCTTGGGTAATCCCTTGGTACACAATGTTTACTCAATTGATCATGTGTGATGAATTGATCAATTAGTAGGTATTTATCGCGTACTTACTATGTGTAGGTATTGTGAAATTTCTGACTTCAATTATCTCTCATTTTATTCGAAGTCTAATAAGCGGTTAAAAAGTAAAATGTAACTATTTCAGATAAATTAATATAAAATATTTCCTAGTTTTTAAAAATATCTTCTTCTCTATATTATGCATATATTCTACTTTATTCAAAGGGGAAGTATGAGAAGATAAGTAGCAGAAAATTATTCCAAATAATCCGATTAAAATTTTATTTTATATATCTTTATGTGGATCACAGTTAACTTCTACTTCCTTCATGTAAAAACCATACATACGCTACATATTTTTATCTAAAACATTCAAATTCTCAGACTTAATGCTCCAGCATTAACATAAGTCTACAGTCAAGTTTCTGCAGTAAAAATACATAGATTACATTTTGGTAAATACAGTTTGTAAAGAAAAAAATATAAATCTGATGTCAGTCATTATTACAAAGCAGAGTTTGTAATACTTTAATCTCGATGCTGCCAATAACTAGTTGTATAAATTTGGGCAAATAACTTAATCTTCCAAAATATCCATCTTCTCATCTCAGAAATGGGCATATAGTGGTATTTACTTTATAAATTAGCTTATTGTTAGAAGTAAATGAGACTGCCTGCAAGGCATTTAGATCAATGTCCAGCTTCAATAAACTGTAGCTATAAAATTTCTTCTAAATTGTGCCACAGAGCTGTGGCTAAATCATAGCTTTTCCAATTGCCTAACAATTTAATTTTATTTTAGAGCAGAATTAGGATAGACTTGACATCAGTGAGATTCCCAACCTAATATATTGAAAACATGGGGCACAATAGGAAGATATGGGGGTTATTGTATGTCTCCCTGGATATTTGA
Organism: Pseudorca crassidens; assembly: GCF_039906515.1. Lineage (NCBI taxonomy): Eukaryota > Metazoa > Chordata > Mammalia > Artiodactyla > Delphinidae > Pseudorca > Pseudorca crassidens. Next base: position 12,183,283 of record NC_090299.1, read on the forward strand.
ATAAAGGAGATGAAGGAAGGAGGAATAAGGTTGTCTTACAAAGAGAGAGATGAATTCAAGTTATCTTAGAGCAAGGCAGGATGTAGTCGGTCATCTCTGAAGGTTGCTTCCTAACAGAATGAAAATAAACTTAGTTTAGGTCTTTGCAACTTTTCTGAAGGAGCAAAGCATCTTCATGGTGTCACTAGTTTGTCCCCAATTTAATTAATTATCTCAAATTCTTAAAACTTAAGGCCATCTACACCTTTTTCAATTATATGGTCAGCAGTTTTTCCCTTGGTCAGAGACTTCCGTTGTAAGAAAGTTTACCTTCTGCTCTATAACCTCGATTTCTGAAATACCCCACTCGGCTCTTCTGATCTTCTCAAGTCTTTGTATATTGCCTTTCTGTTATTTTCCATTTACAAAAAAGGACAGGAGAGTGATTTAAGAGCAAGTGATCTGGCACCCTTGTGGCCAGGATCAGATTCCCACTCTGCCACCTAATAGTTGTATGACTGTTTTCAAGTTACTTAATCTCTTTATGACACAGATTCATGAGTTGAAAAATTAACATTGTTAAAATGTCCACACTATCCAAAGCAATCTACAGATTCAATGACATTCCTATCAAAATTACAATGATACTTTTCACAGAAACAGAAAAAAAATCCTAAAATTTGTATGGAACCACAAAAGACCCTAAATAGCCAATCTTGAGAAAGAAGAACAAAGCTGGATGCATCACACTTCCTGATTTCAAGATATATTACAAAGCTACAGTAAACAAAAGAGTATGATATTGGCATAAAATCTGTCACACAGATCAATGGGACAAAATAGAGAGCCCAGAAATAAACCCACACATATATGGCTAATTAATTTTCAACACAGGAGCCAAGAATATACAATGCATGAAGGACAGTCTCTGCAATAAATGGTGTTGGTGATACTGAATAGCTAAATGCAAACTAATGAAACTGAACCCTTAACTTACACCGTACACTAAAATTAACTAAAAATGGATTAAAAACTTGAACATAAGACCTGAAACTGTAAAACTCCTAGAAGAAACAGAGAGAGTAAGCTCCTTGGTCTTGGTAATAATATTTAAAATTTGACACCAAAAGCAAAGACAACAACAGCAAAAATAAGCAAGTGAGACTACATCAAACTTAAAAGCTTCTATTCAGCAAAAGAAACCATCAACAAAACAAAAAGGCAACCTATGGAATGGAAGAAAATATTTGTAAATTACACATCCAGTAAGGGATTATTATCCAAAATATACAAGGAACTCATACAACTTAACAACAGAAAAACAAATAACTAATTTTTAAAAAATGGGCAATGGACCTAAACAGATATTCTTCCAAAGAAATCATACAAATGACCAACAGGTACATGAAAAGTGGTCAATGTCACTAATCATCAGGGGAATGCAAATCAAAACCACAATGAGTTATCACCTCACACCTGTTAGGATGTCTATTATAAAAAAGACAAGAGACAACAAATGCTGACGAGACTGTAAATTGGTACAGCCATCATGGAAAAAAAGTATGGGGCGTTCAAGAAACTACAAATAGAACTACTATATCATCCAGTAATCCTACTTCTGGGTATATATCAAAAAAATTATGTCAAAGAAATTTCTATACTCTCATGTTCACAGTAGCATTATTCACAGTAGACAGGGCATGGAAACAACCTAAGTATCTGTCAACTGTTGTGTATCAGGGAAGAGGGAGACCCAAGGAGACAGAGAGAGACAGGGGAATGACTAGTGGGTCAATGAATGAGTAGTCAGAACATGTGCAACATTTAACCATTAAGTTTGCCATCTTTTTTTTAAAAAATAAATTTATTTATTTTTGGCTACGCTGGGTCTTTGTTGCTGTGCACGGGCTTTCTCTAGTTGCGGCAAGCAGGGTCTGCTCTTCATTGCCGTGTGCGGGTTTCTCATTGCGGTGGCTACTCTTGTTGCGGAGCAAAGGCTCTAGGCGCACGGGCTTCAGTAGTTGTGGTGCGCGGGCTTAGTTGCTCCACGGCATGTGGGATCCTCCCGGACCAGGGATCAAACCTGTGTCCCCTGCATTGGCAGGTGGATTCTTAACCACTGCGCCACCAGGGAAATCCCAAGTTTGCTGTCTTATAGGGGCAGGGTTCCTGGTACCCCTAAACAATTACAATAATAACATCCAAGATCACTGATCACAGATCACCATAAAATATATAAAAATGAAGAAATTTGAAATGTTGCAAGAATTACCAAAATGTGACACAGACAAAAAGTGAGCAAATGCTGTTGGAAAAATGACACCGATAGATTTGCTCAACACAGTGTTGTCACAAACTTTCAGTGTACAAAAAATGTAATATCTGCAAAGCACAATCAAGTGAAGAGAGCTGCCTGTATATACCACACGATATTTTTCCACCTTAAAAAGAAGGAAATCTTGTCATTTATAACAACACAGATGAAAATGGAGGGTGTTATGCTGAGCAATATAAACCAAACAGAGAAAGACAAATTGTGCATGGTATCACTTATGTGTGGAATTGTAAAAAAAAAAAAAAAAGTCAAACTCATCAAAACCGAGAGGAAAACTGGTTGCCAGCAGCCGGTAGGTGGGGAAAATAGGAAGAAGTTGTTAGAAGGGTACAAACTTTCATCTATAAGATAAATAAACTCTGAGGATCTAATGTGACTATAGTTGATAACACTGTATTGTATAACTGAAATCTGCTAGGAGAGTAGAACTTAAATGTTCTCATTTAAAAAAAAAAGGTAAACACATGAGGTGTGGTAGTGTTTACTCCATGGGGGGATCCCTTCACAATATATAATATATAAAATCATTATGTTACAGACTTTAAATAATATAATTTTTTGTCAACTGTATCTCAGTAAAGCTGGAAAAAAGTAAATTCTCACTGAAACAAGAATTGATGACAAAAGGTCATATGTTATATACACTCTGCTATATTTAAAATGGGTAACCAACAAGGACCTACTGTATAGCACAGGGAACTCTGCTCAATATTAGGTAACAACCTAAATGGGACAAGAATTTGAAAAAGAACAGATACATGTATATGCATAACTGAATCACTTTGCTGGACACCTGAAACTAACACAACATTGTTAAACAATTTATACTCCAAAATAAAATAAAAAGTTACAAAAAAAAAAGTTTGTATGTTATTTTCCTAAGACATGTTTTACAATTCTCCACCACAAAAGAAAAGGAATATCAAAAGCGGTCAAAAAGTTTTACTCTCTAATAGCCTTAATTACAAGTTAATCTCTTTTTCAATTCCAGTTTTACTAGTGTTAAAAGTGTATTACTAAGGGATTTGCAGAGACATTCTTCCTTAATGCCACTGTAATTTTATTTATTGTATTTTTCAATATCACTTGAAAGTCCTCACAGTTGCATTAATGGACCAAAAGAGTTAATACACCCCTCTAAGCACTAGATGTACTACCAAGAAGGGATGCTAGTGAAAGAATGATTCTAATTTATTATACGAAATTCTCCCTAATCTCTGGTTTGTATTATTACAGATTATCCATTCACAGTATCATTTGTCAACACGCCATTATAATGAAGAGACTCAGTCATATATCATAATTTCAAATTATGTCAAGTCTTAAAACAAAAATCTTTGGTTGTTTTCCACCAACACTTATCATCTCTTTCTCTTCATAAATATTTTCTTTATGAATAACATGTGGATATAAAAGAAGCTGTATAATCACACAGACTTACTTGCATATAATAATTGATAAGAATAAGGTAATATCTTAGACGAAGTATACAAAAACTGTGCTTATTCATTCACTAGTCATGCTAAACACTGCCAGAAGCCCTATTTCCAACAAATCTGTGTAACTAATAAACTGCCTTCAGGCTAAAGAGGCTAGCACACAGTGTCTTCACCACTGAAAAGTAGCAAAGTCTCTTGAGTTAATGATTAAAAGTGTTTTCTCACTTCTCTTTCCTTGCAGGAATTATCTAGATCTCTTGAAAGTGATTGGTCACTTCATTTGGAAAGCAGATGAAATGAACACCTAGATGCTAACTTTTTGTTGTTGTTGTTTAAGTTGCTATACAAATTGTTAGGGAATAAAAACTGTTAGGGAATAGTAATCCAAAACAACAAGACCTAAGATACAGTCCATGATTTTAAAATACATCCTATCAGTACTTAAAATGGAACCAACGCAGGTTACAAACTGAAAAAATAAAGAAAATACTTTTTCAAATACTAATTGCTTCAAGCTTTTAGCTCAGTTGGAAAGAATGGAGTATTAATGAGCTTTTGATCCTCACAAGGGTAAATTAAATTTACACAGAGTATTCTCCGATCCCTAGCCACAGATTACACCTTGTAATCTCAGCTGGTGATCCAGTAAATGCATTCAATTGATCACCAGGGGTCTCGATGTGGGAGGTTGGATGCTAATTGTAAATTCACTACTAAAAATGTAAAAATAACTTGAAGCGTTTCTACTCACAGTGGGTAAATCATATCATTTTCATATATAAAAGAATGGGTTAAAAAAAGATGTTGGCAAAATACAGCAATCAAGGTAACAGGAACTTTGCTTCTTGGTAGAAGCAATCAAAATCAGTCATGACTTCAGATTAATAGCCTATTCAAAGCTATTTTACCCTATAAAAGTAAATTGATTGTAAATTTGAAAAAAATACCAAATTATATGTAATATAAATACTGAGTGACTATTATGAACCTAACTTGGAGTTTATAGGTCCGCATGTGCAAACAAAATAGTTACTTTTTAAATGTCATTTACAATGTAGATACACTATGATCCATACTGATAACATGAACTTTCTTCACTGAACATAATTAAAACGTCAAGTGTATGTAAAAAGAAAGAAATGAAAAGTAGGCAGATGGGACAAATTAATGAACACCTTATTAAATTCAATATACTTTTTAAATCTTAAAATAAGTAGATACTTGGGGTTTTCTATTGATATTGTACTAAAATTTCATTTAAAATTTTAAGTCTTATTTTTAATATAATGATCTATGTTCTTGTTAGGCATATAAAGGTCTTCATCTCTGAAAAGCTTCTTTTATTTACTCTATAAGAATATAATTGGGATGCCTGATCAGGCTTCAAACTTTTACCCATACTGGACAAAGTCAAGGTCCCAATAACCAAATATGGAGCTATAATTTGGTTCCTCAATTTTCACAGCTGGAAACATATGGAAAGTTATGTAGCTTGCTCCAAAATATTCAGTTCTTATATGGAAGCGAAATTCAATCCAACATCTGATCACAGTGAAAGCTTACTCTCTTCCCAGGATACCTCTCTGCCCTTCTTGTTTGTAATAGGACATTCCTGACCATGGAACTCTAGCAGTGTTAGCAAACAATTATCAGTGTGAGTTCTTTCTGAGGTATAATCATCTAGATAGGATCTTAGCTGTACCATTTACCTGCTCTGTGACTTTGCAGGAGTTACTTATTTGCCTGTTTCCTCATTAGTAAAATAGTAATAATGGCTGCCTCTCAAAGTTGTTGGGAGGATTAAAATTATAGTGCTTGTAAAGTATTTAGACAATGGCTATCATATAGTATGGACACAGTAATGCTAGCTGTAACTATCATCACTTATATGAGTCCTGGGCAAATCATTTTACCTCTCTCTAGACTCTTATGTTCCCATTAATAAACCAAACTAATGAAATGTTCTCTTCCATAAGCCTTTTTTCTCTGTAAAAATAACAGTGGCCAATAATGTTACTATGATCAAGTAAATTAAAATTTGGTAAGTTTTTATGAAACTGTATTCAGCGCAAAACAATCTGTCTTATATAGGACAGAATCTTATATTACAAAATGAATTTGCTTTTGAAAAGAACATTGGAGCAGAAACTAGCTTTGCTATTTTTGTAAGCATTACATAACATATTCCATAAGAGAAATAATCATACTCTAATATGTAATTATTTTATTTGAAGTTAATGTGTAGTTAATAGATGTGAGTGGTACTAGAGAGATGGAAGCCCTATTTACCAAACCTAGAGACATAAAAAATTTGATGGAAAAAAAAAAACAACATATATACAACATAGAATAGTAACAGCTATCAGTAGACTGGTGTATTAATTACTTGACATAAAAAGCCTCTGGGGCTTCCCTGGTGGCGCAGTGGTTGAGAGTCCGCCTGCCGATGCAGGGCACACGGGTTCGTGCCCCGGTCCAGGAAGATCCCACATGCTGCGAAGCGGCTGGGCCCCGGGGCCATGGCCGCTGAGCCTGTGCGTCCGGAGCCTGTGCTCCGCAACGGGAGAGGCCACAACAGTGAGAGGCACGCGTACCGCAAAAAAAAACAAAACAAAACAAAACAAAAGCCTCTGCCTTTTGATCCCTGCTCCAGCCACATGGTAAAGATGCTTTCCCATAAAGTGTTGGACAAGCTCTTACCTTAAGATCTTTGCACATGCAGTTCTCTGCCTAAACATGTCTTGCTCCCTTATTTCCTTCAAGTCTTTGATGAAAATAAAACTCTGAAAATCCTTCTGTGCTCATCTTATTTAAAATGTAAACTCCTTCCCCAGCTGAGGCAATTCTTATTCCCTTTCCTCCTTCAACACTGTCACCTCTTTTAAAATTATTTTTAAAAATCTGTAGCACGTATCACTATTTAAAATAGCATCTGTTTTTCTTATTTATTTTGCTTATTGACTATTTTCTTCCCTTGGAATGCAGTTTCTTTAAGAAATTTTAAATTGTTTTTTATTTCCACTTTAATAAACCAGCACTTAGAACAATGCTTAGCATATAAGAGGCACTCAGTAAATATGTTGAAGAAGTAAATTAAATATCTCTGAAATTTTGCAGAAAGAGAAAACTGACGGTAAGCACAATCTCTAAGCAGTGGCTTATGTGGCAGATGGCTATCATACAAACAGGGAAGATAAATATACTTTTCACTTTATACACTCTTTTTCTACCTTTTGAATGAACATATTAAATTGCAGGCATTCACATTCAAATATAAATATTTTAGAGAGAACGGATGTCTCTTAGAAACTCTAAATATTGGATATGATGGAGAGAAATGAGTTGGCTGACCATATATTAATCTTCCATCTGCTTCTTTATATGACCACTAGATTTTTCTGGGTGTTTATTATAAAATTAATTTTACTTCATTTATTTTTATGGTTTCTGTCTCTTCGTAAGTGGCTGTTACTCAAATGGTAAGCATAAAGAAAACTGTTTACTTTGACTCTTTTGGGTCATTGAAAAAAATCACTTTCTGTGCAATTCTATCTACATGTTTTGGCAGATTTTTTGATATAAACAAGTTCAGCTGTTATTCCCCAAGTGATTTGGGAAAATGAGCTTCTGTTCACACCTACTTTTTTTTACCTTAAGATAAGTTCTCCCTCATACTAAGAAAACATCTCTTTCAATTATATCCAGGCCACCAGATACGAGAAATATCAAGTTCATGTCAAATGTATCAAAAGTATTGCTGTGGGAACTCAAAGTCTTTTCCTGAATCCCTCTGAAGTGTCACTTCAGTACAGTTGCTACTAGCCACATGTAGCTTTTTAAATTAAAATTAATTAAAATTAAATAAATTAAGATTCAATTCTCAGTTGCACTAACCACATTCCAAGTGCCCAATAGCCACATGTAGCTCATGACTGCCATTAGGGACAACACAGATAAGGAACATTTTCATCACTATACCACTGCAAGAATGCATTTGTCCTGCCCTGCCTGAGGCTAAGGCAAAAAAGACAGCATAAATCTAGAGTTTGTAAGGACATCAAACACATATGGTAATGCCTTTCTCGTGGCAAGAAGAATTGCTTCAAAACATGCCTTGACCATTCTTTGGTCAAATAGAGGATAAGAAGCTTACAGTAGCATTCAGCAAGGTGTTTGTATATATTATACTTAACCAGGTTTTCAATAAATATATGTTGAAAGCATTAGCTAATCATTATTTCATGACTGCTTATCATGTGTAAAAACACTATTTAAGACTTTGCTAGAATATTATTATATGTATTATACCATTATACACAGTCTACTATTTTATATACATAAATATACACACATATATATATTCTACCAGAAATTAATATTTTACAGCAGTCATTTTTATTTTCTTTTTTTTTTTTTTTTTTTTTTTTTGCGTTACGTGGGCCTCTCACTGTTGTGGCCTCTCCCGTTGTGGAACACAGGCTCTGGACGCGCAGGCTCAGTGGCCATGGCTCACAGGCCCAGCTGCTCCGCGGCATGTGGGATCTTCCCAGACCAGGGCACGAACCCATGTCCCCTGCATTGGCAGGCGGACTCTCAACCACTGCGCCACCAGGGAAGCCCTATTCTCTATTTTTAAGCCATCCCTTGAGGAAAAATGTTGAATCAGAATTACATGGCTCGATATCATTACATAATTATTTAAAATGAAGAGAGAATTCTATGTGTTGGTTATAATTCAGGGCACACAAACATTAGAAAACTAAAATTTTTCTGGTCATATCAGATCCTTTCATTTCTTCATATGTAAGAGCCTTCCTAAAAGGCTCCAGGACCACTCTCTCTCAGATATTTCACTTCTATTCCTCCTTTAGAGATCAGATCAATTGTCATCCTCTCATGAAGCAAACATACCCTCTCTCTGTAGGCTCAGTGAGGCCCCATGTAACACGTTTACACAGCAATCCTGACGCCGCCTTCATATTTGACTTTGTCCTCAAATACTTAATTTTGTTACTTGATTAAAAGCTGATCCTGTCCACTAGAGAATGAGCTTCATTAAGGCTGGGTCTCTGGCTATTTTTACTCACCATTGTATCTCCAACATTTGGAGCATGGTGTTATGTCCAGTAATTCAAAAAATAAATGAATTCTACCCATGCTTCTTCATGAGTCATCTCCTTCAAGACTTCTGACTTACTGAAATTCACTTAAATGTGGTAATAGTTTAAGTGAGCGGGAAAAGTGACTACCTTAAACGCTTCCTCACAGCAGATTTCGATCTCCTCCTGTTTAACGATTAACACCACATTGTCCACATGGTATAGAAAAGTATAAAAACGTAGGAGTGAGAACACTTCTGTTCTCCGTTATGTTCGTTTTCCACTGCATGACCCTAGGAACTGAGCTTCTGTTTCCTAATCTGTGAAATGGGAATAGAACCACCTGTCTCAGTTTACTCAGACGTACACAGTTTTTGTGAGGGTCATATGATGTAAATTATGTAGAAACATTTTTTGAAATCCAAATTATTATTCAAAACCTGGGAAGACACTTAAGCTTCTGAGTGGTATGGTTCTTATGTTTTCCTCCCTCTCTGCCAAATTTAATCTTTTCCACTTCAGTGATATCTTTTCTTCTGCCTTCAAACACTGAGAACTTTACCTCTCCTTTCCTGCTGTATTTGATTCTCCAACTGTCTATCACCCCATTTTTGTTCTCCTTTTTACTGCCAACTCACTGCCTTTTTTCTTATCAGGTAATTTATCTGTAAAGAACTGCTGTCTGGCCCCTTTCCCTATCACTTTACAAAACTGTTCTCAAGTGGCCTTCCTCATGCCATATCCTATGGCCATTTTCACCATGCATGTTGGTTCTACCTGAAACCCAATTCACACATTCTGCAGTTTCTCCCAATTGCTGAATACACAAAAACAGGGCTTATCTACAGTTAGCTTACATTCTTATTTCGGTATTATTTTGGAAGATTTTTTAAGTTCCTATTTAACATCCACATAAAAATAACTGGATAGTTGTTTCCTGTATAAAATGTCAGCTCAGTGCTTTGTGACCACTTAGAGGGGTGGGATTGGGAGGGAGACGCAAGAGGGAGGAGATATGGGGATATATGTATAGCTGATTCACTTTGTTATAAAGCAGAAACTAACACACCATTGTAAAGCAATTATACTCCAACAAAGATGTTAAAAAAAAAAGCAGAAAAAAAATAAAATAAAAAAAGAAAGTGAAAATGTACACTGGTGCTTGACAAGAAATTATCAAGTAAATGACAAGTGCACTTTGAGATAGCTCTTGAGTCATAAGAATGATGTAAGTGAATTGCTTGTTTTGTTTTGCTAGGAAAAAGGTCACCATCACCACTACCACTAACAACAACAACGAAAGCTGACCAAGTTCTAATTCTTAAAAATCAAGATAAAATCAGAATCATCTCGTCCTTCCCAAAGCAAACAAACTCTCTTATAGATGTGGTTCAAATTTAAAATGATGCATACTCAACTGATGAACATGTATATGCTCATCAGTTGAACATGCATTACTATATTTTTTTCCTTAGAAATGGATTTGGTACATGTGGCTGGGGGGTAATTGTATCAATACTTCTATGTTTGTGGTCTCTACGCAAGTTGGTCACTGGTTAAAAAAATACTTAATGGCCTTCCACTCCATACCAGTCACAGTTCACAGTGTTTATAACGGGCTTCCCTGGTGGCGCAGTGGTTGGGAGTCCACCTGCTGATGCAGGGGACGTGGGTTCGTGCCCCAGTCCGGGAGGATCCCACATGCTGTGGGGCGGCTGGGCCCGTGAGCCATGGCCGCTGGGCCTGCGCGTCCGGAGCCTGTGCTCCGCAGCGGGAGAGGCCACAACAGTGAGGAGCCCACGTACCGCAAAAAAAAAAACACACAAAGTGTTTATATCCACTATTGAACTAAAAGGCATGAATTCACCTTCTTAGAGCTTATTACTTTGGATAGATAATAAATAAGTAAATAAATATATAGAATTTAAACCCAAATATTCACATAAAAATTATGGTAATTGCTATAAAAAAAAAACAGACCAGATGTAATGATAGAAAATATCATAGTTTGGGGACTTAGAGTCACACAGGTGGGAAACTGATAAGAAGGCTGTTTGAGTAGACCAGCCACAAGGTGATGATGGTATGATATAGAGTGATGGCAGAAAAAAAATGGAGACCAACTGACTTATCTGCAATATAGTTAGGAAATAGAAACAATGGTTTTCCAGAAGGACTAGAAATACAGGGTAGAGGAGAGTAACTGTGTAGACAGTGGCCCCATCTATTAAGATGGACAGGCGTAGGTATGGATTGGAAGTGAATAAAATTTCTCTTTTCAATATTTAAAGATGACTAAAATATTCAACTGAAAAAATCTCACATATTAGTTAAATGCATGATTTTAGAGCAGGGGTTGGCAAACATTTTCTATAAAGGGACAGCTAGTAAATAATTTTGGCTCTCTCTATCGCAACTACTCAACCCTGCTCTTACAGAAAGAAGGCACCCACAGAAAATACCTAAACAAATAAACGTGCCTGGATTCCAATCAAAGTTTACCTCTGGACACTTGCTGACTTAAAGAAAAACGTTCAACCTGAGAGTTGTAACTTTTAAGTTTTATCCGGGGATCTTACTAAGTAAGGACTATAGCTCAGGAGACACCTTTGCAGTAGCTCTGAGGAAACTGCTCATAAGAGATTGGGGAGAAGCCAGTTTATATATGATTTCTGGCTAGGAAACACATAGGTCGAGCATATATTCTTAGTAAAAGATTACTGCTATTCACACAGAACAGATATCTCAAGTTAATGACTTTAGTGCTTTGCTATGTATGGGAAGATGCAAGAATCTGGGTTCATTACAATTCTTCCTGAAATACACATCTGCCTAAGGGCCTCTGTACCCAAAGCTCAGCGTGCCTCATCCTGTTTTTCATCCTGAATTCCTCTCAAGTTGCACTGTGGGTAGGCTGCCGCAGTGGCTGATGACTTAATCCTTGTAGAACTGGGTGGTGAGCAGTGTCTTTGGTTGATCTTTGTTTACAAACTTGAATTTTACATAATTTTCATGTGTCATGAAATATTATTCATCTTTGAATTTTTTCTAACCATTTAAAACTATAAAAACCATCTTATATATGGGCAAAAACAGACTTTGGGTTGTATTTGACCTACAGGCTGTAGTTTTCCAACCCACCGTTTACACACTTAATAGTCCAGTCTGAAGATATCAGATGGTAATTAAAGTCATAAAAAAGAATGAAATTGCATAGGAAATACAGGATAGTACAAAAGATGATTCAGATATAAGGCTTTGCAAGCTCTAAGAATTAAAGATTATACAGAAGAAAAAGATACTGTGAGGAAGACTGAAAAGGAACAAGTAAAGTGGTAGAAAGAAAGCAGAGAATATGGCACCCAGGATCTTGAGAAAGAAAAATACGATCCTGACAACCATAAGCTGGGACAGAGCTAGGCCATGGTGCTTTCCTGTTGAATGTGGACACTTTCAAAGAACACCTGCTTGAGACAAGGTCACTATATAACCATGATGGAGTGAGATAAAAACAAGAAGACTCTTTGACCATGTCTGAACACAGACAAATTCAAGAACACTATGAAAAGTACAAATATTTCCAAACTTCCCAACTCTGAACTAGTAAGAATGACAGCTGCTTCTTCACGAATTATAGCTTTAGCCTCGCCCTATTCTTTCTACCTACAAAGTAAAATTAAGATACACAAGGTATCACCTCACCCTGGTCAGAATGGCCATTATCAAAAAAATCTATAAACAATAAATGCTGGAGAGGGTGTGGAGACAAGGGAACCCTCCTACACTGTTGGTGGGAACGTAAATTGGGGCAGCCACTATGGAGAACAGTATGGAGGTTCCTTAAAAAACCAAAAACAGAGCTACCATATGATCCAGCAATCCTACTCCTGGGCATAACCTGGAGAAAACCATAATTCGAAAAGATACATGCACCCCAGTGTTCACTGCAGCACTATTTACAATAGCCAGGACATGGAAGCAACCTAAATGTCCCTCAACAGAGCAATGGATAAAGAAGATGTGGTACATATATAAAATGGAATATTACTCAGCCATAAAAAAGAACAAAATAATGCCAATTGCAGCAACATGGATGGACCTAGAGATTGTCATACTGCGTGAAGTAAATCAGACACAGAAAGACAAATATCATATGATATTGCTTATACATGGAATCTAAAAAAAGGTTACAAGTGAACTTATTTACAAAACAAAAGTAGAGTCACAGATGTAGGAAACAAACTTATGGTTACCAGGGGATAAGGGGGGGAAGGATAAATTAGGAGATTGGGATTGATACATATGCACTACTATATATAAAATAGATAACTAATAAGGACCTACTGTATAGCACAGGGAACTCTCCTCAGTACTCTGCAGTGGCCTATGTAGAAAAAGAATCTAAAAAAAAAAAGAGTGGACATATATATATGTGTAACTGATTCACTTTGCTGTACACCTGAAACTAACACAACACTGTAAATCAACTATACTCCAATAAAAATTTTAGAAAAAGATACACAGCCATAGAATCCCACTGCTTCCCGAAAGCACTCAGTCTAGAACAGATTTCATTTCCTTGAACCTTCCTCCAAATCACCTAACACAAGTCCACAACGTATAACAAGAACTTCTCAGCACACTCTAATTAAGATGCCCTACAGTTCCTCGTGGTGGACTGTCTCCTTCCTGACCAGGTATGCAAATTCCCAATTTGTTCATCTACAGGTGGTCTCTTACTAGTGGACATCAACAAAGAGAACATCTCAAAAAAGGACTCTTAGGGCTTCCCTGGTGGCGCAGTGGTTGAGAGTCCGCCTGCTGATGCAGGGGACTTGGGTTCGTGCCCTGGTCCGGGAGGATCCCACATGCCACGGAGCGGCTGGGCCCGTGAGCCATGGCTGCTGAGCCTGCGCATCCGGAGCCTGCGCTCTGCAACGGGAGAGGCCACAACAGTGAGAGGCCCGCATACCGCAAAAAAAAAAAAAAAAAAAGGACTCTTAACTGTATCAAATGCTAATGAGAAATCAAATAAGATGGGGACTGAAAAGTGATCACTAGATTTGTTTACATGAAACAGTTGGTGTGTTTAACAACAAAGACAGTCCATTTGAGTGGCTGAAGTGAATGTCAGACAGTGACGGGATCTTGTACGAATGCTGAGTACAAAAATAAAAACAGCATTCACAGACATGTTTGCAAGTATATGAATTTGACATGATGAAGAGCAAAAACGGATACATTTCACCAATGATTATTTTTATATGTTCTAATTATAGTCTGGGTCCTTAATTCCTATTCCTAAAATACTTTATAGGTGTTGCTTAACATGCACTGAATTAAAGATCTTTAATAAAATCTCTTTAGATGATGATATTTCAAGTATTTCTATCCTAAGAATGGCACAAAGTAACTAGAATGATTTTAAGTGGAAAATATTTCAGCAATTATGTATTTCACAGGGAAATATTTCTGCAATACCAAAAGACTTTCATGGGGAGAAAATGAATGCAGTTAATTATTTTCCAATTAGCCTCAAGTATTTTCATGGGAAAAACAATATATGGGTAAAATAATTCATTTATCTGGAGGTTCCAGATAATAATCACAGCAGTGTAACATATTGTATTTTATTCACAGAATCAAAATATCAACATAGTTGTTCTTCATGTAAAAAATAAATTCTAGACCTCAGGAATCTGAATCTATTAAAAATAATTTTGCTTCTTTTGGTTTCTCTTTGATGTTCAGTATTAGAGAATATAATTCTGCCATGCAATCTCTTTTCTGGTAACCAGGGTAGAATATTAGGGCTTATTTGTGATAGGCCAGAAAAAAAAGAGTAAATTGTTTTAAGATTCAAACTGAGCTTGCACTTTCTCTAGTATGTATTTACAATTCTTTCTGCTGTAATTCAGCCTATTTCTTTTCCTCCTAACATAGTAAAAAATATCGTTGCCAGTCATCAAACCTATGATTTAAGGCTTAGGCAGGAATGCTTTTGCTGTGTTTCACATCTTCAAAGCAGGGCCTCAGTCTCTTTTGAGATGCATATTAATTAGACAGGCTAAACTGAAGTACTTAAAAGAGCTCTAAGAATCTTTATCCTCAATATTAGATATCCTCACCATCTCTTCCACACTTCTTCTACACCATTACAAGGAATAAAACTTATAACCTATTCTACCACAATATAAAGCATAGAATTGATGCACAGAAGAGACGTCTAAAATGCAGAAACTCTGCCTCTGTCGGTTAGCCTCTCGAAAGTCAACTACTTTGGAACAGGTGAAACCTGGAAATACTTCTAATCACACCTAACAGTGGAAATCTTTCTGTTCTGGGAAATGAAGGAAATTTATTCGCTAGCATATTGGGAGACTAATAAAGCCTTCTCTGGAGAAGACTACACTTGCTCAATTATTTCCTCTTTTGTTACTGACACTTACTTTTTCTCAGATTTTCCTGTTAAGTTTCATATTCATTCCCAGTTAAGTCAGAATCCTTAAGGATGAGATACAAACATCAGCATTCTTAAAATGCTTTCTGGAAGTTTCCTAAATTATTCCAATATGCAGCCAAGACTGGGAACCTCTGGTTAAGGTCATTGTTGATAAATGTTATCTCTTTAAATACTATTTATTGAATCCCTATTCTAATATATGTACCATGAACAAAACATAGCTCACAATATCCCTAGAAGGCAATGTATTATTAAATACATTTTATTGGTAAAGAAGTGAAACTCAGAAGTTAAGTACTTGCAAAGAACACCAAAGAGTGGTTGGACAAAGCCAGGACACAACCTAGTGCTCTCTCCACCTACCCAGCTGCTTTGTGGAAGGAATATGTAACTGTTTGTATGCTCTCTTACCTTTTTGTTTTGTTTTGTTTTTGTTTTTAGTTAGGTATAATCGACATATAACATTATATTAGTTTCAGGTGCACAGCAAAATGATTTGATGTTTGTATATACCACAAAATGATCACAGTAAATCTAGCTACCATCTGTCACCATACAAAGTTATGAATTTTTTTCCTCGTGATGAGAACTTTTAAGAGTTATTCTCTTAGCAACTTTCAAATATGCAACACAATTTTATTGACAATAGTGGCCATGCTGCATATTACATTCCAGGACTTATTTTGTGACTAGAAGCTTGTACCTCTTGACTCCCATCACCCAATTCACCTCCCTCTCAACACCCTTGCCCTCTGGCAACTACCAATCTAGTCTCTGTATCTGTTAGTTTGGTCCTCTTTGTTCATTTGTTTCATTTGTTCATTCGTTCATGGATGGAAGATCCAACCATGTTGTCACAAACGGCAAGATTTCATTCTTTTTTATGTCTGAGTAGTATTCCATTATACATGTGTGTGTGAATATATATATATATATTCTTTAGTCGTTCATCTAAGGGATATGTTTCCATATTTTGGCTGTTGCAAATAATGCTGCAATGAACGCAGGGGTGTATATATCTTTTCAAATTAGTGTTTTGCTTTTCTTCACATAAATACCCAGTAGTGGAATTGCTGGATCATATGGTAGTTCTATTTTTATTTTTTTGAGGAACTTCTGTACTGTTTTCACTGTTTTCCATAGTCATTATAACAATTTACATTCTCACCAATGGTGCACAAGAGTTCCTTTTTTCCACATTTTCTCCAACACTTATTTCTTGTCTTTTTGATAATAACCATTCTGACAGGTGTGAGGTGATATCTCATTGTGGTTTTGATTTGTATTTCCCTGATGACTAATGATGTTGAGCATCCTTTCATGTTCCTGTTAGCCATCTGTATGCCTTTGGAAAAATGTCTATTCAGATCTTCTGCCCATCTTTCAGTTGGATTGTTTGGAATTTTTTTGTTATTTAGCTGTATGAGTTCTTTATATTTTCTGGATATTAACCTCTTATCAGATATATGATTTGAAAATATCTTCTCCCATTCAGTAGGTTGTCTTTTCATTTTGCTGATGGTTTCCTTTGCTGTGCAGAAGCTTTTTAGTTTGCTGTAATCCAAATTATTTATTTTTGCTTTTGTCACCCCTGCCTTTGGAGTCAGCTCCAAAAATCATCACCAAAACTAATGTCAGTGAGCTTACCCCTTATGTTTTCTTCTAGGAGTTTTATGGTTTCTTACATTCAAGTCTTTATTTTGAGTGAAATTTTGTTCATGGTATAAGATAGTAGTCTAATTTCATCCTTTTGCATGTGGTTGGTCAGTTTTCCCAAAACCATCTATTGAAGAGATTGTCCTTTCCCCACTGTATATTCTTGCCTCCTTCACATCCTTTAATTATCCATATATCATGGGTTAATTTCTGGGCTCTCTATTCTGTTCTATTGATCTACGTGTCTGTTTTTATGCCATTACCATACTGTTTTGATTACTACAGCTTTGTTAGATAGTATGAAATCGGGAAGTGTGATACCTCTAGTTTTATTCTTCTTTCTTAAGATGGCTTTGACTATTCAGACCAAATTCAGCAGTATATTAAAAGGATCATACACCATAATCAAGTGGGATTTATCGAGGGATGCAAGAATGGTTCAACATCTACAAAAGTTTTGGAATCAAAACTTTTAGAATTGTTTGTTCTATTTCTGTGAAAAATGCCATTGGAATTTTTACAGGGATTGCATTGAATCTGTAGATTGCCATGGGGAACATGGACACTTTAACAATGTTAATTATTCAAATCCATGAGCACAATATCTTTCCATTTATTTGTGTCATCTTCAATTTATTTCATCAGTTCCTTACAGTTTTCAGTGCACAGGACTTTCACCTCCTTGGTTAAATTTATTCCTGGGTATTTTATTCTTTTTGATGTAATTAAAAATAGGATTGTTTTCTTAACTCTTTTTCTGATAGCTTGTTGTTGTTATATAAAAACACAACAGCTTTTTGTATATTGATCTTGTACCCTTCAACTTGAATTTATTAATCTTAACAGTTTTTTTGGTGGAGTTTTTAGGGTTTTCTATATATAAAATCATGTTGTCTGAAAACAGTGACAGTTTTACTTCTTCTTTTCCAATTTGCATGCCTTTTATTTCTTTGTCTTGCCTAATTGTTCTGGCTAGCACTTCCAATATTATATTGAATAAAACTGGCAATAGTGGGAATCCTGGTCTCAGAGGGAAAGCTTTAAGCTTTCACTGTTGAGTATGATGTTAGCTGTGGGCTTGTCATATATGGTCTTTATTATGTTGAGGTATGTTTCCTCTTTGTCCGCTTTATTGAGAGTTCTTATCATGAATGGATGTTGAATTCTGTCAAATCCTTTATCTGTATCTATTGAGATGATCATATGATTTTCAACCTTCATTTGTTAATGTGGTATATCACAGTGATTGATTTGTGGATGTTGAACCATTCTTGCATCCCTTGATAAATCCCACTTGATTATGGTGTATGATCCTTTTAATATACTGCTGAATTTGGTCTAATATTTTATTGAGGATTTTTGCATCTATGTATATTAGGGACATGGGTCTGAATTTTCTATTTTTGTTGTGTAATTGTCCAGTTTTGGTATCATGGTAATGCTGGTCTCATAAAAGGAGTTTGGAAGCATTCCCTCCTCTTCAGTTTTTTGGAAGAGTTTGAAAAGGATAGTATTAAATCTGAGTATTTTGTAAAATTTACCAGTACTGTAAAGCTGTCTGGTCCTGGACTTTTGTTTGTTGGGAAGTTTTTGATTATTGATTTAATCTCCTTACTAATTATCAGTCTATTCAGATTTTCTATTTCTTCATGGTTCAGTCTTGGAAGATTGTATTTTTCTAGAAATTTAACTATTTCTCACAGATTGTCCAAGTTACTGGCATATAATGATTCATAGTAGTATCTTATGATCTTTTGTATTTCTTTGATATCAGTTATGAATTCTCCTCTTTCAATTCTGATTCTTGCCTACTTGAATGCTCTCTCTCTTATTATTAGTGAGTCTAGCTAAAGGTTTGTTGAGTTTGTTTATCTTTTCAAAGAACCAGCTCTTAGCTTCATTGGTTTTTCTATTGTCTTTTTAGTCTCTATTTTATTTATTTCAACTCTCATCCTTTTAATTTCCTTCCTTCTACTAACTTTGGACTTTGTTCTTTTTTCTCCTAGTTCCTCTAGGTGTGAAGTTAGATTGTTTGAGATTTTTCTTGTTTTTTGACATATGCCTCCATCACTGTGAACTGCCCTCTCAGAACTGCTTTTGCTGCATCCAATAAATTTTGGTATGTTGTATTTCCACTTTTACTTTTCTCAAGGTATTTTTTATTTCTCCTTTGATTCCTTTGTTCATCCATTGTTTGTTCAGTAGCATGTGGTTTAATCTCCATACTTTTGTGATTTTTCCCGTTTTCTTCTTGTAATTAATTTCTCGTTTCATACTACTCTGGTCAGAAATGCTTGATATGATCTGAATCTTCTTAAATTTATGGCTTAACATATGATCGATCCTGGAGTTCCATGTCCTCTTATCTTTAAGGTTCAGGTTTTCTCATATCCCCACACCTCATTCACATTACATTCCCACACCCCATCATAGCCTTCCACTCATTTACTCTTCAGAATTCAACTCCACATCACCAAGTTCAAAACCTTCCTCTTACTTCTTAGACTGAGTAAAGCACACTTGCATAACAACTTCGACTTAACTTACACTTAATCATTTTAGGCTATGAAAATTTGATTGACTTCTCTGTCTACCTCAGCTAACTCTGTGCTTCTCAAGGGTGTAACTGGGTCACAGTTGGCTCTGAATCTCTGCGGACTAAAAATCAATAAATATTTGTAAAATGTACATCGGTTTGGCAAAACCACTATCTCATATTTAGAGGGAGAGACATTCCAATACTTCTGATTTCTTAAACATTATCCTTCTATGACTCCACATACTTTTTCAATTATGTGAGAGTTCAAAAATAGGGGTGTGTCTTTTTGTATATATACATATAATTAAATGTGTGTGTAGTCATTTATTTGTTCAGCAATTTCTGAACCTCCAAAAACGTGTTTCAATCACTAGATTTCGCTAGATTGTAAGGTATGAAAATGTAGTCCTGAGTCTATGAGCTAGATTCCTGCCGTCAAGGAGTGCAAAACTGGGCCACTGAGATTTGCAAACTATCTTGATGGAGGCAGCAAATTCAGAGTCTCTCCTTTCTAATAACAGATATTCTGCCAGTGCAGGTATCTATTTACCATACTTGGTAATTCCATAGAGCTTTGTTTATGGTTATGTTGCTAAGGACATTTCCCTAAAGATTTGCTTTTAATGCATCAGGCAACTGCATGCAATCAGGCTCTGTGAATGTTTTGCTGATGTAAATCAACTTATCAACAGTCATTCTTCTGCCCATTTTTGTCCCAGTCCTTTGTGAGGCTGATACTAGCAACCTCCTTCAAATAATGTCAGATTGCATGGTGACTCTGTGATGTACAACTATGTTTCCACACTAAAACCAACACATTTATTTTCCCATCTAGTCTCATATTCTACCATTAGAACCCGAGTCTCTAAAGATGAGGTATATTCTATTTTCCCTTCTCTTTTGATTAGGGTGATGGGCAATATGTAAGATTCAAATCCTTACTTGCCAGCACAGCTTCTAAAACACTTTCCACATTAAATTACCAAGTAAAACCAATAGCTTTCCATCCTCAAGAAGTAAATATTTGAATCTTAACGTGCAGCTTGGAGGCCAAAGTCATTATATAGTGGATTTCTCTCAAACAAAATTGCTTCTAAACTCAAGCTGCTAGTTAGCAGATGTAATACTCAGCACCCCTCAAGAACATGCTTCAAACAAACAATGTTAAAAATGAGCAAAGTAAATGAAGATATATTTATCATAGGGTAGTTTCAAAATGAATGGAGCCACTGTTCACCGTACAATTCATGAGACTGATGCCTTAAATATTGATTTCCTAATCACTGTCTTTGTGGGAAAGCATTCTGTTTTTTTTCCTGGCATAAATTCGACTTTAAACACAGTAAGAAGCTTTTAGCAAGAAAATTTTATATCTGTTTATGTCTGAAATTAAAACCACAAGAATTGAAAGGAAGAAAAAATAACCAAGGGGGTTTTCAAAAATTTAAAACTCCATCATGCATAAATGGAGCTCATCAAAGAAAGTAATTTCCCTGCAGAAAACATTCCATCTTTTGTCTTATGTAAGTTATCAACATGAATATTTTATTCTCAATGAAACTGCCTTTCCCCCTTTGTGTTTCATAGTTTCCACTTGGTGTCTCAAATAAATAAACTTCTTTCCTACCATCTCACTCTATTGTTCAGGTCAGTTACAATAAAATATTACTCTTTCCTGGTGTAAATGGTAATTATAGATTGAGCTTTACTAATTCAAAGTTTTTCATTCTTAGCTCTATTGTGTTTTGAAGTCTAGAAATACTAACCACTTGAATAAATCCACGATAAACACAAACCTTTTTTTTTTTTTCCAACGTGGAATATAGCATCTCAGGTATCTATGATATTAGAAAGCTTATCTTGGCTTAATTTCATTCTTAATCCGAAGGATGGAATAAAGTTTCTATGGAATGACAACTCTAGTAAATGCAATTTACAATAGGCAGTCCAATTAGCCTAAATGGATGTAGTAAACCACACAGTTTCATCTGCATTAATCCCAAAGACTACAATCACTGGATGTTTGCAATACACTTAAGTGGAGGGTTCTTCTGCCTCCTCACCTAATGGTTTAAATAATCAAGTCACTTACTAAATCTTCTTCCTCTGCCTATACCTTGAATACATTGTGATGTATGGAATATCAAAAAAGTGTAATTTATTTGTAGATATATCAAAATAATATATTATTCATGTTAAAAATTAACTGATAAATACTTCTTTAAAAACTAAAAAAAATACAGCTATTATTCTTACTTTCTTTGAGTCAAAGAAATTGAATTAAGTAATTTTATTAGGCTACAAATATATTCATACTCTTAAGCTTTTGAATAGTAAACATATAAGTTCACTCCCTATGTTTCCAGATGCTTGGCCAAATAAGTTGTCAGTTAGACTCTGCTTCCTATAGTTCAACTGAGAAATAATCTTGTAAAAGTTTCAAGTTCTCAAGCCCTTATAATTTATAAGCAGAAATGTTTTTCACATTGGTGATAATTACCTTATATACTAGACCATAGGATTCAAATCCTCATACAACCATTTATCATCTTGCTTGCATAGTTGAAGACAGTATTCATAATTCATTTGATATTTTAAAAATTACTCTGATTATAGTAGATGCTGATAGGACCCAAGGTGAATATTCAGAAAATAATTCTCTTCAAAAGAGCATAATGAAAATGGAAAGCACTATGCATTCTTTAACTTCCACATAACTTCATATATCTTGTATCTTATAACCATCTTAAAACCAAAAAATTGAAACACTGGAAAATAATAAATAGGAAAACATCAATCATATTTGATCTTGTTAGATTAGCTTACTTTTAAATACAGCCCTATAAATAGGGCAAATAGGCAGTGATCATAAACCATGTCAAGGCTGAGTTTCTGACAAATATGATTTTTAGCTTCCTTCAGTCTCTGGTTTCAGCACAGCATTGCCCTTTAAAAATGCAACAATAAATCAGTAGCATTTCCCGCAGTGTAATGTAAAAAGTGACAAAAACTACAGCATAACTCACGTAAATAGAATGTTATGCTAATACTCAAATCTTTCACTCAAGGCAATAGAATTTAATTTTGAAGCAAGGCAGTTATTCATCCTTTCCATTAAGCACATTTCAAAAAAAAAACCAAGTGATTAAACTACATTGTCCCTATTTTAACCTGATGACCTGCTATCATAAATATTTTTCACCACCTCTTAGCTGCACCATTCAAAATATAAATATAGCAGCAGCTAATGTGAAAAAATAATTTTTTACATGTAACTGAATTTCTCCTAATGTTATTTACAGACATATTCAATAAATTATGACTTTATTCAATCTTTAAATGTAAGTTGTACTTGAAGACACTTCAATTTAATTTTTCTTAGCAACATCTCATATCATGTGGTTTCCTTTAAGGATAAAAAGAGTGATTTATTAAAATATTTAAAGCAGGTAATAATTGCCATTTAAGAACTTTATACAATTTTTTGAATCACCAAAGTTTCTTTAATTGTGAAGTTTATCATGTGAAACAAGTTTTACTAAGATAAAATGGTGCTGAATGCTAAGGCGTTCTCACTCAAAAATTAAAATATCTTAAACCTATGAGAGTGATGGCATTTTTTATGAGGGTGCCTTTCATTCGGATAATTTAAATTTCAGCAAATACATTTTCAGTGATACCATTTGATCAGACATAAAAGATTATAAAATCATCCAATAAAATAAGCTTGATTTTTAGTTGGACTACTAATAAGGTATTTATGACAGTCTGTCTACTAATGAAGTACTCAAATATAATGTGTCAAACTAAATGTAGGTAAAATATTTTATTTGAAACATTTCATAGCTGGCTTTAGAAATATACGTTCGCTGGGTTCCAAAGCTATTCTATGTATGCCCCATAAAAAATAAACTAAAAAAACCCCATAAATATACTTGCTTTGTCCCATGATCAAGAGTTTCTAGATTGATTTGACTTTGGGAAGTTTAAAATTAAATTCAGATGCAGTAACTACTTACTCTTGTTATTTGCTATATAGGTATAGCTGTTCACTTTGATATTTATATGAATGTAAATTTATCATTATTTATATATGAATTTTACTATATTAATGTGTTCACATACAATTAATGAGTCTTTTCAAATGTAATCTGTTTCACAAAATATATTTATTTTATGGAAGCTCAAGGTAGCCCCAAATTTTGAACTATATTTATTTACACACAAGAGTATAACAAAGAATTAACGCAACTGTTAAAATAATTCAGTCTAAAACACACACTTACATGCACAATTCCATCTAAATTATTTAGATAAAAGTAGCATAAAGTATGAAATTTTGAAAAATTGATTTAGTTGTATATTTTCTGTAAGTCTATGCAGAAAGCACACAGGTTGCTCTGAAATAACTAAAAAAATACCACAAGCAGTCATGAAAACAAAATCAATAAAAGTAATAAAAAGCACAATTTGCAATGGATAATTATAATTTATAATATAAAATAGAATGTACATATTACTTGTTATAAATAGAAGGTTTTAGATCCAGCAAGCTCACTCCTGAGCATATCCCCAGACAAAACTCTAATTTGAAAAGATACATGCACCCCAATTTTCATAGCAGCACTATTTACAACAGCCAAGACACAGAAGCAACCTAAATGTAAAACAACAGATGAATGAGTAAGGAAGATGCTGTATGTATATATATACACATAATACTACTCAGTCATAAAAAAGAAATAATGCCATTTGCAGCAACATGGATGGACCTATGTTGAGATTATTATACTAAGTGAAGTAAGTCAGAAAGATAAAGACAAATACCATGATATAACTTACATGTGGAATCTAAAATATGACACAAATGAACTTTATGAAACAGAAACAGACAGGCAGACACAGAAAACAAACTTACGGTAATCAAAGGAGAAAGGGGTTGGGGAGGGGTAAGTTAGGAGTATAAGATTAACAGATATGCACTACTATATATAAAATGGATAAATAACAAGGCCTACTGTATAGCACAGGGAGCTACATTCAGTATCCTATAATAGGGAGAGACCTTCAAGATGGCAGAGGAGTAAGACGCGGAGATCACCCTCCTCCCACAAATACATCAGAAATACATCTACATGTGCAACAACTCCTACAGAACGCCTACTGAACGCTGACAGAAGACCTCAGACTTCCCAAAAGGCAAGAAACTCCCCAGGTACCTGGGTAGGGCAAAGAAAAAAGAAATAACAGAGACAAAAGAATAGGAATGGGACCTGCACCTCTGGGAGGGAGCTGTAGAGAAGGGAAAGTTTCCACACACTAAAAAGTCCCTTCCCTGGTGGAGACGCTGGGTGGTGTGGGGAAGCTTTGAAGTCACAGAGGAGAGTGCAGCAGCAGGGGTGCAGGGAGCAAAGCAGAGAGATTCCCGCACAGAGGATCAGTGCCGACCAGCATTCATCAGCCTGAGGCTTTCTGGCTAACCCACCAGGGCAGGACACATTGGGGCTGGGAGCTGAGGCTCCCGCTTTGGAGGTCAGGTCCCAGGGAGAGGACTGGAGCTGGCTAAATGAACACAGCCTGAAGGTGGCTAGTGTGCCACAGCTTGCCAGAGGGAGTCCAGGAAAAAGCTTGGAACTGCCTAAGAGGCAAGAGACCATTGTTTCGGGGTGCGTGAGGAGACGGGATTCAGAGGACCACCTAAATGAGCTTCAGAGACGGCCACGAGCTGCGGCTATCAGTGTGGACACCAGAGATGGGCATGAAACGCTAAGGCTGCTGCTGCAGCCACCAAGAAGCCTGTGTGCAAGCACAGGTCACATTGGTCCTCCCGGGAGCCTGTGCAGCCCGCCACAGCCAGGGTCCTGTGATCCAGGGACAACTTCCCAGGAAGAACACACAGCGCATCTCAGGCTGTTGCAACGTCATACTGGTCTCTGCTGCCACAGGCTTGCCCCACGTTCCATACCCCTCCCGACCCAAAGCCGAACCCCAGGAGCTGGGCAAACAAAAAGGAGAACAGGAAATCTCTCCCAGCAGCCTCAGGAGTAGCATATTAAATCTGCACAATCAACGTGATGTACCTGCATCTGTGGAATACCTGAATAGACAACGAGTCATCCCAAAATTGAAGTGGTGGATTTTGGAAGCAACTGTAGACATGGGGTTTGCTTTCTGCATCTAATTTGTTTCTGCTTTTATGTTTACCTTAGTTTAGTATTTAGAGGTTATTATCATTGGTACATTTGTTTATTGATTTGGTTGCTCTCTTCCTTTTTTTTTTAATATATATAGATATATACATTTTTTTCCTTTTTCTCTTTTCATCAGTGTGTATGTGTATACTTCTTGTGTGATTTTGCCTGTATAGCTTTGGATTTACCATCTGTCCTAGAGTTCTGTCTGTCCGTTTTTTTGTGTTTGTTTTTCTTTTTAGTATAGTTTTTAGCGCTTGTTATCATAGGTGGATTTCTTTTTTGGTTTGGTTGCTCTCTTCTTTCTTTCTTTTTGATTACTTCTTTTTTTCATTTTTAATAATTTTTTTAAATTTTAATAACTTTTTTATTTTTTTCTTTCTTTCTTTTTTTCTCCCTTTTCTTCTGAGCCATGTGGCTGATAGGGTATTGTTGCTCCCGCCAGGTATCAGGCCTCTGCCACTGAGGTGACAGCCGAGTTCAGGACACTGGTCCACCAGAGACGTCCGAGCTCCAAATAATATCAAATGGCAAAAGCTCTCCCAGAGATCTCCATCTCAACGTTAAGACCCAGCTCCACTCAACAACCAGCAACCTACAGTGCTGGACACCCTACGCCAAACAACTAGCAAGACAGGAACACAACCCCACCCATTAGCAGAGGTTGCTTAAAATCATAATAAGGTCACAGACACCCCAAAACACACCACCAGACAAAGCCCTGCACAGGAGAAAGACAAGATCCAGCCTCACCCACCAGAACATAGGCCCCAGTCCCCTCCACCAGGAAGCCTACAGAAACCACTGAACCAACCTTAGCCACTGGGGACAGACACCAAAAAAAATGGGAACTATGAACCTGCAGGCTGCGAAAAGGAGACCCCAAACACAGTAAGTTAAGCAAATTGAGAAGACAGAGAAACACACAGCAGATGAAAGAGCAAGGTAAAACCCACCAGACCAAACACATGAAGAGGAAATAGGCAGTCGAACAGAAAAAGAATTCAGAATAATGATAGTAAAGATGATCCAAAATCTTGCAAATGGAATGGAGAAAATACAAGAACTGTTTAACAAGGACCTAAAAGAACTAAAGGGAAAACAAACAATGATGAACAACACAATAAATGAAATTAAAAATTCTCTAGAAGGAATCAATAGCTGAATAACTGAGGCAGAAGAACAGATAAGTGACCTGGAAGATAAAATAGTGGAAATAACTACTGCAGAGGAGAATAAAGAAAAAAGAATGAAAAGAATTGAGGACAGTATCAGAGACCTTTGGGAAAACATTAAACGCCTGAACATTCGAATTATAGGGGTCCCAGAAGAAGAAGAGAAAAAGAAAAGGACTGAGAAAGTATTTGAAGACATTATAGTTGAAAACTTCCCTAATATGGGAAAGGAAATAGTCAATCAAGTCCAGGAAGCACAGAGAGTCCCATACAGGATAAATCTAAGGAGAAACACACCAAGACACATATTAATCAAATTATCAAAAATTAAATAAAAAGAAAAAATATTAAAAGCAGCAAGGGAAAAGCAACAAATAACATACAAGGGAATCCCCATAGGGTTAACAGCTGATCTTTCAGCAGAAACTCTGCAAGGCAGAAGGGAGTGGCAGAACATATTTAAAGTGATGAAAGGGAGAAACCTACAACCAAGATTACTCTACCCAGCAAGGATCTCATTCAGACTCGACAGAAAAATTAAAACCTTTACAGACAAGAAAAAGTTAGGAGAATACAGCACCACCAAACCAGCTTTACAACAAATGCTAAACAATCTTCTCTAGGCAAGAAACACAACAGAAGGAAAAGACCTACACTAACAAACCCAAAACAATTAAAAAAATGGTAATAGGAATATACATATCAATAATTACCTTAAATATAAAAGGATTAAATGCTGAAACCAAAAGACATAGACTGGCTGAATGGATACAAAAACAAGGCCTGTATATATGCTGTATACAAGAGACCCACTTCAGACCTAGGGACACATACAGACTGAAAGTGAGGGGATGGAAAAAGATAGTCCATGCAAATGGAAATCAAAAGAACGCTGGAGTAGCAATTCTAATATCAGATAAAATAGACTTTAAAATAAAGACTACTACAAGAGACAAAGAAGGACACTACATGATCAAGGGATAAAGAAGAAGATATAACAATTGTAAATATTTATGCACCCAACATAGGAGCACCTCAATACATAAGGCAAAAACTAACAGCCATAAAACGGGAAATTGACTGTACACAATCATACTAGGGGACTTTAACATGCCTCTTTCACCAATGGACGGATCATCCAAAACGAAAATAAATAAGGAAACACAAGCTTTAAATGATACATTCAACAAGATGGACTTAATTGATATTTATAGGACATTCCATCCAAAAACAACAGAATATGCTTTCTTCTCAAGTATTCATGCAACACTCTCCAGGATAGCTCATATCTTGGGTCACAAATCAAGCCTTGGTAAATTTAAGAAAATTGAAATAATATCAAGTATCTTTTCCAACCACAATGCTATGAGATTAGTTATCAATTACAGGAAAAAAATATGTAAAAAATAGAAACACATGGAGGCTAAACAATATACTAGTAAATAACCAAGAGATCACTGAAGAAATCAAAGAGGAAATCAAAAAATGCACAGAAACAAATAACAATGAAAACACAATGACCCAAAACCTATGGGATGCAGGAAAATCAAGTTCTAAGAGGGAAGTTTATAGTAATACAATCCGACCTCAAGAAACAAGAAACATCTCAAATAAACAACCTAACCTTACACCTAAAGCAATTAGAGAAAGAAGAAAAAAACAACAACAACAACCCAAACTTAGCAGAAGGAAAGAAATCATAAAGATCTGATCAGAAATAAATGAATCAGGTATGAAGGAAATTATAGCAAAGATCAATAAAGCTAAAGTCTAGTTCTTTGAGAAGATAAACAAAATTGATACACCATCAGCCAGAATCATCAAGAAAAAAGGGAGAAGACTCAAATCAATAGAAATAGAAATGAAAAAGGAGACGTAACAACTGACACTACAGAAATACAAAGGATCATGAGAGATTACTAGAAGCACCTATATGCCAATAAAATGGACAACCTGGAAGAAATGGACAAATTCTTAGAAAAGCACAACCTTCTGTCACTGAAGCAGGAAGAAATGGAAAATATAAAAAGACCAATACCAAACACTGAAATTGGGACTGTGATTAAAAATCTTCAAATAAACAAAATCAAGGACCAGATGGCTTCACAGACTAATTCTATCAAACATTTAGAGAAGAGTTAACAACTATCCTTCTCAAACTCTTCCAAAATATAGCAGAGGAAGGAACACTCCCAAACTCATTCTATGAGACCACCATCATCCCAATACCAAAATCAGACAAAGATGTCACAAAGCAAGAAAACCACAGGCCAATGTCACTGATGAACATAGATGCAAAAATCCTCAACAAAATACTAGCAAACAGAAACCAACAGCACATTAAAAGGATCATACACCATGATCAAGTGGGGTTTATCCCAGGACTGCATGGATTCTTCAATATATGCAAATCAATCAATGTGATAAACCATATTAACAAATTGAAGGAGAAAAACTATATGTTCATCTCAATAGATGCAGAAAAAGCTTTGGACAAAATTCAACACCCATTTATGATAAAAAACCCTCCAGAAAGTAGGCATAGGGGGAACTTACCTTAACATAATAAAGGCCATATATGAGAAACCCACAGGCAACATCATTCTCAATGGTGAAAACCCGAAACCATTTCTTCTAAGATCACGAACAAGACAAGGTTGTCCACTCTCACCACTATTATTCAACATTGTTTTGGAAGTTTTAGTGACAGCAATCAGAGAGGAAAAAGAAATAAACAGGAATTCAAATCAGAAAAGAAAAAGTAAAGCTGTCACTGTTTGAAGTGGACATGATACTATACATAGAGAATCCTAAAGATGCTACCAGAAAACTACTACAGCTAATCAATGAATTTGGTAAAGTAGCATGATACAAAATTAATGCACAGAAATATCCTGCATTCCTATCCACTAATGATGAAACATCTGAAAGAGAAATTAAGGAGACACTCCCATTTACCACTGCAACAAAAAGAATAAAGTACCTAGGAATAAACCTACCTAAGGAGACAAAAGACCTGTATGCAGAAAACTATAAAACACGAATGAAAGAAATGAAAGATGATACAAACAGATGGAGAAATATACCATGTTCTTGGAGTGGAAGAATCAACACTGTGAAAATGACTATACTACCCAAAGCAATCTACAGATTCAATGCAATCCCTATCAAACTACCAATGGCATTTTTCACAGAACTAGAACAAAAAATTTCAGAATTTGTATGGAAACACAAAAGATCCCAAATGGCCAAAGCAATCTTGAGAAAGAAAAACGGAGCTGGGGGAATGAGGCACCCTGACTTCACACTACACTACAAAGCTACAGTCATCAAGACAGTATGGTACTGGCACAAAAACAGAAATATAGATCCATGGAACAGGATAGAAAGCCCAGAGATAACCCCACGCACATATGGTCACCTTATTTTTGATAAAGGAGGCAAGAATATACAATGGAGAAAAGATAGCATCTTCAATAAGTGGTGCTGGGAAAACTGGACAGCTACATGTAAAAGAATGAAATTAGAACACTCCCTAACACCATACACAAAAATAAACTCCAAATGGGTTAAAGACCTAAATGTAAGGCCAGACACTATAAAACTCTTAGAGGAAAACATAGGCAGAACACTCTATGACATAAATCACAGCAAGATCCTTTTTGACCCACCTCCTAGAGAAATGGAAATAAAAACAAAAATAAACAAATGGGACCTAATGAAACTTCAAAGCTTTTCCACAGCAAAGGAAACCATAAACAAGATGCAGAATGGGAGAAAATATTTGCAAATGAAGCAACTGACAAAGGATTAATCTCCAAAATTTACAAGCAGCTCATGCAGCTCAATATCAAAAAAACAAACAACCCCATCCAAAAATGGGCAGAAGACCTAAATAGACATTTGTCCAAAGAAGATATACAGATTGCCAACAAACACATGAAAGGATGCTCAACATCGCTAATCATTAGAGAAATGCAAATCAAAACTACTATGATGTACCACCTCACACCAATCAGAGTGGCCACCATCAAAAAATCTACAAACAACAAATGATGGAGAGGGTATGGAGAAAAGGGAACCCTCTTGCAGTATTGGTGGGAATGTGAATTGATACAGTCACTATGGAGAACAGTATGGAGGTTCCTTAGAAAATTAAAAATAGAACTACCATATGACCTACCACTCATGCTACTGGGCATATACCCTGAGAAAACCATAATTCAAAAATAGTCATGTACCACAATGTTCATTGCAGCACTATTTACAACAGCCAGGACATGGAAGCAACCTAAGTGTCCAACAACAGATGAATGAATAAAGAAGATGTGGCACATATATACAATGGAATATTACTCAGCCATAAAAAGAAACAAAATTGAGTTATTTGTAGTGAGGTGGATGGACCCAGAGTCTGTCATACAGAGGGAAGGAAGGAGGAAGGAGAAAAACAAATACCATATGCTAACACATATATATGGAATCTAAAAAAATAAAGAAAAGGGTTCTGAAGGACCTAGGGGCAGGACAGGAAAAAAGACACAGACATAGAGAATGGACTTGAGGACATGGGGAGGGGGAAGGGTAAGCTGGGACGAAGTGAGAGAGTGGCAATGACATATATACACTACCAAATGTAAAATAGATAGCAGGTGGGAAGCAGCCACATAGCACAGGGAGATCACCTCGGTGCTTTGTGACCACCACCTAGAGGGGTGGGATAGGGAGGGTGGGATTGAGATGCAAGAGGGAGGAGATATGGGGATATAAGTATACGTATAGCTGATTCACTTTGTTATAAAGCAGAAATTAACATACCATTGTGAAGCAATTATACTCCAATGAAGATGTTAAAAAAAAATCCTATAATAAACTACAATGGAAAAGAATACACATGTATGTATAATCGAATCAGTTCGTTGTGTACCTAAACTAACACAACATTGTAAATCAACTACACTTCAATTAAAAAATATATATTTATGCAAAAAAATGGCAATACAATATAGTACATATGAGGCATAAACAAGATCATCAGAGAGTTAAAATATGATTAAGATGGCTACTTCTTGGGAGCCTTTCAACAAATGTTTATTGATTGAATAAATGACTGAAAGATGTTTTTAAAAATAGAAGGTTTTTGCTCTTTCATTAAACATTTACATTTAATGAGAAAGCAGTAGTACAAAAAGTGAGTTCAGGAAAAAGTGATGTTAATGATATAACGATGAAGTTTCAGGAGCCAAAAAGAAATCTGACATCTATATTGATCTATCAAAGCAATATGGTTACTTATTAAATACATTTTTACATTTAATAAGTGGTTATACAACTAAATTTCTGTAAATGGCACACACACATCATTATATTCTATATGAATTACTGATATCTTCTAAATATTTCTTCGTCTTTTGTCTTTTAGCTAAAGTATTAGATTGTTTTAATCAAGTCTCTTTTTGTTAAAGATAGGAAAATCTAAGAGTTCTGGATGGAGAAATGAGATCTAAAACTCTTTTTAAGTTAAAATATAGAACAAATTGGTTTATCACTGCTAGTATAAGTGACTGTTGCCATTGTCCTTGCCTAAGAGACATGGTGAAGAATCATTAGATTTTTATATTCAATGTTTTCAACTCTGGTAGACCCAGTATTGGGCCAAAGCACAAATGAATTAGCCAACTACGTTTACTTTGGGAAAATGTTCTGAAATACTCTAAATATTCCTCATATCCACCAATACTAGTCACCCAATCTTCCTTTCCAACTGGAACAAAATCAGTAATTGTCACAATTGGAAGTACCCCTTTGAAAGAGCCAATAAACTAGACTGGATCATCTACAGAGTTGGCATAAAAAAGCAAATGCCATTTATCTCATGGGAGAAACAAAGTAGATGATTTTGTATCTTCTGACCATCTAATGGGTTATCAGATTAATTGTTGTTGCTTCTGAAACACAAAAAGCAAACCAGAATAGAACGGAGATAATGAAGATGATGGTTCCCAGAGGATAAAGGCACAGATCAGAAAGAGAAGGGGCAGCTAAGAAGTCTTTGCTCCTGAAAATGGTGCCAAACCTATGGAAGGCAGCTGCCCTTTTAACGGTGAAAACAAGGATTAATATTTTAGCAGTATGATTTAAAAAAACTGTCCCTGGAACCACTGACATCACATTCATAGACACTGTTGTCAAATGAGTTAATTTTCACATGTACATAACTCAGCTTTGAAAAGATACATACTTTAGTAAGTAATCATACACTGAGTCAACAAAACTAAGTCAAAACATAATATTTCACAGAATTCTTATACTACTTCAACTATCAAATAAGATTTCATACCAAGAATGTCTTACATGATTCCTGATGATAAAATTATTTTAAGAAAAATTTCAGTATTGGCTCTTTTTGACCTTCCTTCTGGGAAAATAGAAAGAGGGAATGTACAATTCCCTGCAGCTCAAGCCCCTGGAGCTACAGAAAAAGGGAGTCAGAGTGTGGGAAAGAAAGATATAGTCAGGGTAAGGATGTATCAGAAAAGAAGGCAAGTTCTGGGGCATAACAACCAAGAGAATAGGTCAAAGCCAGTTTCATGATTCCACAACATGTGTAGTGCACAGGGCTCCATGCTCAGAAGGGCCCTGCACTTGGCTTAATTTTCCGCTGCAGCCTTTGTGAAAATACTAATAATTTCTGAATAAGGGGCCTATATTTGGTTTTGCACTGGGCCCCATTCCTGGAACAGGCTAACATAAAATGCATTTCCTTTGTAAAGGGAACAGGTAAGTTGGACAAAGGGTGTCTGAATTCCAGCCTAGTAAGAGCTCTGGAAACAGCAGCAGGAAGCTTTCTGGAAAGGCGAGGAGGCTGCTTAGATAGCAGGAAACAAAAGCAAAGCGGGAAGATTGAATTTTAGGATTTTCTGAAAATAACTGTTATAAAAATTTTAATTTTAGATAAGCGTTAGGATTAATGAGCTATACATGGGTGAAGAGATAGTTACTGATTTTCCTCAAAAAAATGTAACACAGATTCATAAAAGATGTGTCATTTCAAAAAATGGCAGGTCTAACACTTTGCAGTAGCTACAAAGTAATATTAATTATCAGAAATACTCCATTAATATCAGCAATATGTTTTATCAAATATATATATAGTTATTTGATAGACTTTTGGCATTTAAAATCCTTAGTAATCCTTTACCTCCTAACAGGTAAAGTCTAGGTCAAAATATTAATGGAGTCATGAGGCAGTGCCTTTAGTTTTGTTTTGACTTTATGTAAAGAAAACATGACTGTAAACTTTTACTCAATTATTTGCAAATAGAATTCCTATATATACTCTACACTCATATACGTTTTTTATATATGCTGATAAGCTCTCATAAAATCCTGTAAAGGATCAGCCCATAAAATGACAGCAGTTGCAGCATCTACTATTTCCACAGAAGTATTCCTACACAAATCTTTTTTTTTTTTTTTTTTGGTACGCGGGCCTCTCACTGTTGTGGCCTCTCCCGTTGCGGAGCACAGGCTCCAGATGCGCAGGCTCAGCGGCCATGGCTCACGGGCCCAGCCGCTCCGCGGCATGTGGGATCTTCCCGGATCGGGGCACGAACCCGTGTCCCCTGCATCGGCAGGCGGACTCTCAACCACTGCGCCACCAGGGAAGCCCTCTACACAAATCTTAAAGTCATCCATCTACTTTGAGTACCACTCCTATTAACTTGGACTTATGGAGAACAGAAAGTAGATTAACACAGAGCAAAATTATGTGTATGAACCATCTTTTTTCTTAAAATGACTCACTGCTTTAGTATAAAAGAATTCTTTGACATGTAACAGCACATGTTGGAAACAAAGGTAATTACTTTTATTCTAAACAAGGAAACAATTGATCCTACATTAAGGTTAAGTATGGAAGAAACAGAGTTTACATATTTTAATATTTTTATTAGAAAACATTTCCAGTTACAAATGTATCATGTCCAGGCTAACCGTCCTATTCAAGACAACAAAAACTTGAGGAAAAATATGAGGCAGAATATGAAATGACATTGTATGCTAGCCCTAACAACCCACTTGTATTTAGGTGCGTACATGGGTTAACTGTTAAATATAAAAATTCTACGGAAGACATGACTAGTCCTATTATTTTTAATCCCAGCCAAAAATATATGCATAGTTTGCTGAGCAGTAAAAAGAAGACAGGAAGTCCAGGAATTATTTGTTCATTCTCTGAACTAAGCACAATTAATAATGGCAGGTTGAGTAAATATTTTCCTCACTAAAAATGGTGTTTACTGGATGGATGGTTGGATGAATGGATGAAGCAAGGGTGTCTCCTTGAAGGGCACAGGCTTGGATCCCCACACACACATGACTCATGCCATGTACATTCTCAATTATGCCCATTTGACTTTGGCAATCTATTCATCATCTTCAAGTCTTATATTTCATATCTATAAAACAGGGTTTATAAGCTCGTTTTTTTTGGCCAAGCCATGGGGCACATGGGATCTTAGTGCCCTGACCAGGAATTGGACCCATGCCCCCTGCAATGGAAGCATGGAGTCTTAACCACTGGACCTCCAGGGAAGTCCCTAAACTCTTTTTCTTCTCATGGTACACGGGCCTCCCACTGCTGTGGCCTCTTCCGTCGCGGAGCACAGGCTCCGGACGCACAGGCCCAGCGGCCATGGCTCACGGGCCCAGCCATTCAGCGCCATGTGGGATCCTCCCGGACGGGGGCACAAACCCGCGTCCCCTGCATTGGCAGGTGGACCCTCTACCACTGCACCACCAGGGAAACCCCCTAAGCTCTTTTTAAAGAACATTACTGTAAGAAATAAAATTACCTGGAACATAACAAATGCTGAATGAAAATAAATCTGTACTGGTTTACAGCAGGAGGGCAACTACCTGAAATATAATTTTTTAATAATAGACTTTATTTTGTAGAACAGTTTTAGGTTCAGAGTAAAATTGAGCAGAAGGTACAGAGATTTCCCATTTGCCCCTTGCCTTCAATCATGCATGAGCTCCCATTATCAATGTCCTCCCCCAGAGTGGTACATTTGCTACAACTGACAAACCTACACTGACACATCATCATCATTGCTGGATTATATGGTAAGAGTATGTTTAGTTTTATAAGAAACTACCAAACTGCCCTCCAAAGTGGCTATACTATTTTTTATTCTCAGCAGCAACGAATGAGAGTTCCTGTTGCTCCACTCCCTTGCCAGCATTTTGTGTTGTCAGTGTTTTGGATTTCTGCCATTCTGATAGGTGTGTAGTGCTATCTCATTGTTATTTTAATTTCCACTTCCCTGATGACATGTGACGTGAAACACTTTTTCATGTGCTTATTTGTTATCTGTATATCTTTAATGAGGTGTCTGTTAAGGTCTTTTGCCCATTTCTTAATCAGGTTGTTTGTCACTGTTGAGTTTTAAGAGCTCTTTATGTATTGGGGATAACAGTCCTTTATTAGATGTGTCTTTTGCAAATATTTTCTCCCAGTCTGTGGCTTTTCTTCTCATTCTCTTGATATTGTTATTTATAGAGCAAAAGTTTTTTTATTTTAATGAAGTCCAGCTTAACAATTTTTTTCATGGATTGTGCCCTCGCAGTTATATCTAAAAAGGCATTGCCATACACAAGGACATCTATGTTTTTTCCTATGTTATCTTTCATGAGTTTATAGTTCTACATTTGACATTTACATCTGTGATTCATTTTGAGTTGATTTTTGTGAAGGGTGTAAGATCTATGTCCACATTCATTTTTTTGCATGTGAATGCCCAGTCGTTCCTGCACCGTTTGTTGTAAAGACTATTTTTGCTCCATTGCATTGCCTTTGCTCCTTTATCAATAGAGAGCCTATTTCTGGGCTCTCTATTCTGTTCCATCGATCTATTTGTCTATCTTTTGCCAGTATCACACTGTCTTGATTACTGTAGCTTTACAGTAAGTCATGATGTTGACAGGGTCAGTGCTCCAACTGAATTTTTAAAAGAGAAACTAAATGGGGGCATTTAAAAACTAGAATTAATCCCAATTTGATGTGTGTAGAAATGCAGAATTAAGAAAGAAGAAGAATATTCAAGAAAAACAATTTCATCGTAGGTGCACATTCAAACTATCCTGAAATAAGTAAAAATTTAAGTATCCAAATTTTACATGATGCTACTTAGATACAGTATCAGAAAGAACTACAATGACTAGGGCTTGTGTCCATTTCTCTATGAAAAAATACAACAATCCTTGCCCTTATCTCTATCACAAGAATATTATGATAAAAGAAGATAAAACAAGCTTGAAAATACTTTGAGTACATGTGTTTGTGTATATAAGCTCCACTTCCTCCTGAGGGGCTGTGATATTATTCTGATTATTTCTCCAAGTGGTGGTCCAGGACAGGCTCTCTCGGCCACTTCACTATCACTCTAACAACACTGTTGCCGGAAATTACTCCGTATGTCTGGTGCTTCAGCGGTAATGATTGAATAGCTCACATAATTCAAAATCATGAATTTCAATATTTTACTTTGGACTCTATCCATGCGCAGAAACTTAAATGAATGGCGCCAAAAATATCTATTTATAATAAATTGCTTTTACACAGTAAGGTCAAATTACTCTCCTTATGGCATTATCTTGAATACACTTAAAGAATTAAATAAATCATGGATGATTTCCCTCCACCCCCCCTGCTTTCCTCCACTTATCCAATTAAGGTCATGCCTTAGTTTTTAAAATCACATTTCGGAAGTTTTATGAACACTTTTGACCATGTCAAACTTAGATTTTGCCAAAGTTGAACCACACCTAAAAATTAAGCATGGAAGCAGAGAATATTAATGATTGCTTCAGTAGGTAATAACCAGACTCAAACAAGCCACAGAGTAAAAGAATGCAGCCTTCCTGACATTAAAATCAGGACAGTCAGGACAGTCTCCCTTCCTCTTGGTTTGGACTGTGTTATGAGACCAGAAATTTTCCTTTTAAGATACAAGAAGCTCTTAAGTTCTTTGCAATGAGGCATATAAAAAATATCAATTTCCCCAAATATAGAAAAAATAATTTGGATGAAAACAAACACTAGCAATCTTTCTTTATTATAGCCTTGATAATCAGATCATTGTCTCAAAGGAACTGTATTGACATTCTTTTTTGCACTGTTTTTGCTCCAGAAAATAGTATCCCGAGAAATCCCCTGGTATTATTTGCCATCATTTTGACATACTGCTACTTCTACAGGTTAGAAATATTTGCATCATTGACATGTATCTCCATAGAGTTGCTAGCTTATTTCACTTGACATTGTAACATGATGTCTATGGATTTATATTATAAAAATCTCATGAGAATGTCAATGACACAAAATCCCATTACAGTGAAGGGGAATTAGTGACATTACAAAAACACTGTGAAAAGTGACTAGAATACCTCATTTCTGGGAGCTTTGTTTCATCAAAATGAAAAACCTCTTGAATTTAATTATTTAAATAAATTTCTTTTTATTTAAATATTTAATTTTTTTCTTTAAATCTTATTACCACAATAGAGAAACTAAGAAAATAGGTTGAACAACAACAACAACAAAAAAAGTGGTTATTTTCTGTTTCACCATTGTAATTTGTTTCACTTGGTTAATGCCAGTGCTACTCAGGCCAGGAAAGTCAAGGAGAGCAGGTAGGCCCCATTCACTTGTCACTTAGTGTTCCAGCACACATAACTCTACAGCGTGAGTACAGAAAAATCTAGCAGGGATTAAGTCAGGGTATTGAAAACTTAAGCCAAATACTATTTCTGGTACTAATAATTAGAATTTACCAGGTTGATTTAAAAGCCGTCTGGGGATAAAACTTAACTACTTCAAAATTCACAGTAGATAAAAGAGTCCTTTTATTTATATTTTTAGCTAATTTTATATTAATTTCATTTTGAGGTACGACATCCTGTCCTATCCCTTGGTTATTTAGTGACAGCTGCAGGAATAGCCTCCACTACAGTTTCTCTCATTCACAGCATGAAGGAAAATGAGTTGGACGCTTTTCAGTTGACAGAGCAGAACTGTGAATCTTTCAGATGTCCCCAATTTTATATGCTGCTAGCCAAATCACTTTTATTCCCCTTACAGATATGGATATTAATGTGTAAGTTTCCCTAGAGTCCTCCGCTTTTATGCAAAGGAAGGCTGGGTGTTTTGTGAAAAGAGAACGCTCAATGAGTTTCCTTTTTGAATTTATGGAGTTTAGGAGTAGCACATCATCATTTATAGCCGGGCTGACAGGGAGCACCGTACATATTACCACTTGTCTGCTCAGTCATGTAACATCACCTCCTGGAGACTACTGCTGATATTAGCTCAGTGACTTTATCAGATACTTTAATTATAAAATATATGTATCATGAAGACAGCAAACTTCAGTAAATTTCTAATATTCCTAAATCCTAAAAAAAAAAAAAAAAAATGGAAGTTTGCATTCAAAGTTCAGTTCCCTGTAGTTAAATGACAGATACGCTATTTTGATAACAAATCATTGTTATTTGGGCCCTCCTAGTAGAAAGAGGATAGTTTTCATAGTCAGACAGAAATAACATGGAATGGTGTGCCTCTATTTATTAGCTGAGGAATGTCAAACAATGGGTAGGAATAGTATCGATTTGGAGGATAACTTTGAGACTTAGATGAAGTAGTGCATATACAATACCCAGCAGGGGCCGGACAGACGTGGGCACAAGCTCTCTTCATTCATGATCATTTGCATTACCTTTTTTTGACAACAGTTCCAAGAAGAACACATACTCATTTATGCAACTAGCAGTTTTCTCAATAATGAAAAGAAGCCTCCACTTTAAAATGTTTAGATGGGTCTAGACATTAGAGTCCAGGTCTGTTGTGACTCCGAAGTTGAGTAGAACTCAAGCACCAGTATAAATATTTTAGATGTAGTGGGTCGGCCAAAAAGTTCGTTCGGATTTTTCCCGTTACAGAAAAGCCCGAATGAACTTTTTGGCCAACCCAATATTTCAAAGATTAATCTATTCATGCTTGTCTTCTAATTAACGGTCCAACCTCCCTGCTTTAGTCTTCTTGTAATACCTCAAAGTCTGACCCATTGAAGAGAATATTTGAGTTTTCAACAATAGTCTATTTTTATTATCTACAAGTCTTCAGGAAAGATGGAGTAAGAGTAAGATACAGAAAAGAAGTTTCCTCTGCAGATTCACAGACACAGAGGACAGACTGGTGGCTGCCAAGGGGGGAGGGGGAGGGGGGAGGGAAGGATTGGGAGTTTGGGATTAGCAGATGCAAACTAGTATATAGAGAGTGGATAAACAACAAGGTCCTACTGTAGAGCACAGGGAACTAGATTCAGTATCCTGTGATAAACCACACTGGAAAAGAATATGAAAAAGAATGCATATATATGTATAACTGAATCACTTTGCTGTATAGGAGAAATTAACACAGCATTGTAAATCAACTATATTTCAATGTAACAAGTTTAAAAAAAGAAAAATAGTTTTCTCTGCCTTCTTGATGGAAACAGAAGGTGAGCTTACGTGGTCTACTTCGTTACATGCTAGTCATTTTATCCCAAATATTTTCCCATAGCCTGTCTTTTTTCTGATTTAAAATACATTTTACATTTTGGATATCTTAAGAAAATCAATGATATTTGTTTTATTTGTAAGGGTTTATTTTATGAATTATTTGAAAAATGGTTCTAATTTTGGAAGACTGGGAACAAAAAATATTCCTTGCCTAAATCAATAATCTCACTAAATACATATTACCTTAGAATTTATTAATAGTGTTAAGAGGTAAAGATAAGCAACAAAGTATACAAAATAGGATAGATATAATATGTTATATATGTTTTATATGTTTTATATGTTTTATATATGTTTTATAGACAGACAGGTGTCCAGTCATCATAATGAACCTTTGAAATAAAGTTTGTAATTCAATTTCTAAGTTTTCTTTCTATGTCATCGGGATAACTGAGGTTATACAGCTGTAACCAACAATACTCCATGCCTCAGTAACTTAAAAAACAAAATGTCATCTCTTCTCACACCAAATCCCCATCATATATAAATTGTGGTCTCTTCTCTACGTTGTCACTGACCTCACTCTAAGAACCAGGCTAATGGAACAGCCCCTACCTACTTAGATCATTGCTGGTTTTGGTAGCAGGGAGAAAAAGATACTGCCTAGTGTCACGACAAAAACTCAACCTGAGGTGACATTTATGTTTACAACTTATTGGACAGAACTGGTCTCACGTACCAGACAAAGACAAGGGAGACAGGGAGTGAAATTCTGACACATTCCCAGAAGAACTGGACTGTTTGGAAAATGGCACTAATTACCAGCGAACTATAAACTGTTACTGGCTGCAAGGGCATCTAGAACACCGGCATTTACTCAGCAGCCAGCACAGAGCTTGGCAGTTAGAAAGAGCCCAGAAAAGAGTTAATGAGTGAAGAGAAGTATTGTTAGAAACAAAGCTGAAAGACAGTAATTGTAAAAGGCTATCTTCTTAGGAAACTTAGACGACCTGTTGAGGAAAGGCTGAGACTTGCAGTATGCAAAATCAAAAGAAATTAGCCTGCACTGCATGGCAATTTATAATCAATAACCTGTAATTCCTTATTTTTAAAACGTAAATGAAGCCACCTGCCCTAGGGTAGAATGCAAAAATACTTCTTAAGCTGCAATATGGTTATAATATTAAATCGATCTCATTTCTGCCATTGAGAATGAAGCCGCACAAGAAAACCCAGCTGGGATAGGTTTATAATCCAAATAAAAAATCAAAATTGCAATTATAAGCAGAGATGGAAATATACGGCTCTGGATATTGTCACAGTGTATAAATCCAGGAGCAATTTTAAAGCAAAGAATATTGATTGGGAAACACGGATCTCAACTGAAAAACCTAGAATGCCTGCCCATATTCGCTCGATTTTTCCCATGCCTCGCCTGCCAGCGTTGCGTGTGTCATCCTGCAGTCAGTTCACTGACACCCTGTAGCTCAGCTGAATAAACAAATCAGTAAACAATGAAAAATATGTTGAGGCATGCTGTCACTTAAGGAATAAACGTCAAATTGGTTAGAATTATAGCTAGGAGAAACAGGATATGAAAGTATAAGAAGAAGGAATGTGTGAGTGATTAAATATGAGGTCATGTACCCCTGTACAGGACAAGTCAAGGAAGGACGGCTACAATGGAGACATTCAGAGTAAGATGGATGAGGTCTATGTTCAATGCACAAA
Source organism: Pseudorca crassidens (assembly GCF_039906515.1). NCBI lineage: Eukaryota > Metazoa > Chordata > Mammalia > Artiodactyla > Delphinidae > Pseudorca > Pseudorca crassidens. Next base: position 12,225,456 of record NC_090299.1, read on the forward strand.
TGCATATAAAAGTTTTAAAAATCAAGTGTTATTTCAAGCAATTCTTTAGGTTCTTTAAAGCTGATGACCAAACCAAACTCCCAAGTATAAGCAATTAGAAATAGATGTACAGGGGCCTCGAGGTTCAGCCATTCAGTTGCTGGGCTAAGGACTGGCATTATTCCTTGGGTAATTGGATTGCACTGCCTGCTGCTTTTATATCTCATCTCACTTGGGCATGTATTTGATATTCAGAGAAAATTCAGGGTAACTAATGAATGCTGCAAGCACAAATGAATATTATTTCTATGCAGATTTTTTGGCAACTACGTAAAACATTTGGAGAGAGTAACCCAGCATCAGAAACATGGATGGAGAATGGAGGCTTTGCATTCTAATCATATGCCTGCCTCTAGCTTCACACTTAATCTGCTTGGGTCTTCCCTCTGTCTCCTGGCTGTACCATCTGGCTAACTGAACTGAGAGTTCTCATGGTATATGTTATCTGACAATGGAATAGGGATCATTGAAAATTCCAATAAAGAACCAGCAAAGAACCACCAGAAACATTCTCAGCTTCTAAGCGGCTGCCGGGCATTCCATTTACATTCTAGATCCTTTCAGGAGGCAGCAAGATATAGATAAAATATGTGAGAAAAAAGGCAGAAAGTATGAGGCTTCATTCTTGCACTTAATACCGAGAACTGACAGGATCACTTCGTGTCTCTTAATAAATGCTAGTTACATCAAATTTTAAAACAGTATAAAATTTTACTGTGTGTTGTCTGCAGGACTGTATGGGTAATTCATGTAAACATTTTTATACACTCTACAGCAATATACACATGCAAGAAGTTATAAAACTTTAGCACAAGGTTTCTAATAAATAGTTGTAAGAAATCACAGGAGTGCTTGAATAAGATTTTTTGATATTTCCAAATCAGTGGAAATCTTGTATCTATCCAGGATATGAATGCATGGTCACCGCATAGCAAATGCTTTGACAAAGATACTGAGGGTCAGGTCCACTAAGGAAGGCAGATCTTGATGTTGAAATAGTTGGAAATCAGAGGTGCAGGGGAATTTTATTGTATATATTTTAATGCTAACTTCCTACTGAAAAATATGAATGATCTGTGAAACAATTGGACAGTAACTAAAACTCTGCCACTCTGGTTTCTGATATGCTTGCTATCTAATGGTTACACCCTCCTTTTTAATGTGTTTAGTTTCCCAAAGAGAATTTTTGGATTCATATTTCATTTGAAAGATAGTTTGATTTGTGTTAATTGCAAAATATCACAAATTACAACAATGTTTAATATTTGTCTCAATTATGAAAACATCCACAGAGATAACCTAGTCCTTATGCAAGATTTTTCATAAGAAACACTACAGTTAACATTTACTCAGTATTTACTATGTTCCATGAACAGGGTTGTGTGTGTGTGTGTGTGTGTATGTGTGTGTGTGTGTGTGTGTGTGTGTGTGTGTCTGTGGTGTTCATTTAAACCTCACAACAGCTCTGTAATTAGGTAAACAGAGGCTTGTTCAAGGTCACTAAATCCAGATTTGTTAGTCTCCAGAACCTTAGTTGACTAAAGAAACTCTCTGTGCATCACACATGTTTTTTGATGGGTAGCCAGCAGAATATTAGCATATGACAGTGATTTAAAGAAAGTAGAAGGAGAGAACGAGCTTCCATATGTGGGTGTGCCTCAAATAAACCACAACAAATTGCCAAATGGAAGGTGAATGTTCATTTTGTGGAGTAGTTTTATACAGAAAACAAAGGGACTCAATTCACATTCATAGCAAAGCACGTATTTTAGCAAGTTAAACGCTGATTACTCTTCTGCAATTGTTTTAAATTAAATATTACCATTAAGGACCACACTAAATAATGTGCTAACATTTCAGTTTGTGGATAAGATATTAATCTGAAGTTCTCCATCATAAAAGTGTTAAAGCCTTCGACTTAGAATCCCATTGGTTTTCACAGCACTGCCCTTTCTCCTCCCAGGAATCTATGTACATGGAGATATCTGCACATCATCTCTGTGTTCACCTAGAATTGGGATGAGCCAGCCTATCTCAGTGATACAAGTTCAAGTGAAGAATATGAGTGATGAGGACAGCAGGAATCGAGCCACGAGCTCTGTTCTTGCTTTGGCTCTGCCACTGAGGGCCTGGAAACATACTGCATTACGCACAGGGACCTTGCAAGAGAGCAGAAAGCTCATAACCAACCCCTATTTGACATTCTAAACCCGAAATGTGGAGAACTGAAGTGATTTGCAAAAGATCATAAAGATAGTTGGTGGCACAGTAAGATAAATAAATCCATACTTTGAGCAAGTCACACTAAATTTTATGGATATCAGCTAGTCCACCTGTAAATTAAACATTTCAGCAAGATTATTTCTTAGATACAACCAGCACCAAGTCGTGGTTGTTGTTTAATGTTTCAAATGGAAATGTATGTGTATGGGAAACAGTGAGCCAAGAGACTTGGACTTTGGAACTGAGCGACCTGATCTCCCAGAGCCCTGGTTTCCTTATATTATACAAACTCTGTGTGTGTGTGTCCTCCTTCTTTGTGTGATTACTAGGAAGTTCACAGGACACCAAGTATGTGGAAGCACTGTTTGATTCCCTCATCAGCATTTCAACAAGATTTTTGGTTGTGTGAACTTAATATGCTTAGGATACACCATTTCTTTAGAAGACACAGCTATTTCCAGTCATCATATAAAACTACAGAGATAAGAAGTCAGTGTTAATGCATACTGACCACGGAAGTCAATCCATTTTATTTTCTTGGCTTGGAATAAATAGTTATCAGACTTTTAGGATGTGGCAGACTTTAAGGGAGAGTGAAAGCCTGCAATGTTTATGAGTCACATGGGTGCCCAGCAGGCATAACATGATTATAAATTCTGGGTTGGACTGTTAACCTCCCATTAACTAGTTACATTATATATTAAACAAGTTATTAAATCTCTGAAGCAAACAGTTTCTTCATCTGCAAAATCAGAATAATAATAAAGCCTCTGTTAGGGTTTGCTGTGAGGCGAAAAAGAAATAGTATATAAAAAGTACTTAGAGGACTCCCCTGGTGGTGCAGTGTTTAAGCGTCTACCTACCAATACAGGGGACATGGGTTCGAGCCCTGGTCTGGGAAGATCCCACATGCTACAGAGCAACTAAGCCCGTGCACCACAACTACTGAGCCTGAGCTCTAGAGCCTGTAAGCCACAACTACTGAGCCCACGTGCCACAACTACTGAAGCCCGCGCGCCTAGAGCCTGTGTTCCGCAACAAGAGAAGCCACCACAATGAGAAGCCCGCGCACCGCAACGAAGAGTAGCCCCCACTCGCTGCAACTAGAGAAAGCCCATGCGCAGCAATAAAGACCCAATGCAGCCAAAAATAAATAAATTAATTAAAAAAATATAACTATAAAAAAAGAACTTAGGATAATGCCTTCTGCATGGTAAAAGAGCAATAAATTTAAATATTACTACTTTTATTAATAACTATATATTGAAACATTACACAATCAGTTTGTTTTATTATAACTTGAGTGAAACATAAGACCTGGATAAATGATATGCTCTCTTAATCTATTTCACAATTAGTTCAACCAAAATGCATAACAGGAATACAGATGTTAAAAAAAAACAGTAATATTGGACAGAAACTTTATTTCAGAAAGAACAGCGAGAATCAAAATGTACACATACTTTTATCAGGTGGATGATACAGCTTTTGAAAGAATTAGAGCCAAAAACATAAAAATAAAGACGGTAAAGATGTCATTTTATTAGCTGTCATCCTTCCTTCAAAGATAAATAAGAATTGTTTTGCTCTAGGAATGTTAAGTTGTTCCCCCCAATTCCCCTCATTTATCTTTTAAATTCACAACTATCATTGTGTGCAGTGGCAGATTTGCTCCCAAAAGTTTGTGTTATTATTGTTATTGACAATACCTTGTTCTCAATTTCTGGAGGAAGGAAAAACAAAATAAGCTATAGCTCTACAAGGACGGCCTTTGCATATCTGTACTCAAACTTAAGCCAATAAAAATGACAGTCTTATTAAAACAACTAAGGGTAGAAGAATAAAGGCAATCATGCCCCCAAACTGAACGTATAGAGATTTTTTTTAAAGATTCAAAATTTAGTATTGTAAAGAGGTTGTTAACTATTAGATCCACTTCATAAAAAACCTGTTTCAATATTCTTTTCAATTCTATTTGGATGAATATAAATAAATGAAAACTCCTGTTTGTTAAAAGTGTCCATTACTTCAATATATTTGTAAACTGGATGTTGGAAAAGAGCCTGCAAGAGAATTTCAAGAGCTGAGTAATTTGTATTCTTATATTTCAGGGAAAGTTGGTTTAAGCAAAATATTAATGCGACAACTATGGGCTTTGAAGTAGAGGAGCATATTAATGCACTGATCTGATTTCACTGAAGGAATAAGACACTTCTGGACAGCTCAAGAGATTGGCTGCAATATATGGAAAGAAGGAAAGACAACCACTGGAGCCACGCTGTGCTGTTCTATGATGCTCAAGTCATAGCCGACATTAATAAGTCACTAGCTATTTTCACATGCTTGTCATAACCTTTGTGTCACAATTTCAGGGAAGAGAGAATATAAGACAAAGAACTTCAGAGAGAGAAAGTTAAAGCAAGCCTGTCAAAGATTGGCAGGCCCAGATTTGATCTGCCTTCTGTTCTTCTCCCTGTTCCCTGAGAAGCTTGTGTCAATCTCCCTTGGCCAAGTTTTCAAACACACCACCTAATTTGGGAAATGTCTGAACACTGTCAAGTTGTCACCAGCCCATCCTGTGGGCATTCAGGCTTTCTGGTAATAATACTAATTTGGAAAGCCAAATTTAGACCACGGTGCTTACATTGGCCTCTATGAAATCAGAATTTATATTTTCCCTTTTAAAGTTGTAAACACAAGGCATCTTAAGAAGAGTCACAAGTTAGCAAGACCCTAAACATAACATCTATTCTTATGTATGATTTTGTGATTCTCTGGGAATGATTAATGAGTGGCTCACCCACAGATGCTTGAAGTTACCTATTAATAACCAATAGCATTAAAAGGGAGGAAAGCCAAGACACCACACAGCGTTTTGGGATAAAGAGAGTTCACCTGAATAATTATTACTATGAACGCCATTGATGTTAGTTCTACGCAGATGTTAACATGAATCAACCACAGAAAAATTTCAAAAACAAAGAAAAAGAAATTTTAAATAAGTCATTATATTACCTAGTGTTACTTATTTATGCTATTTGGAGACCTAGAGTTAGAGCTAAAATTCAGGTTAATGTTAGCAGGCCATTCTTAGGCATGTATATCCCCTTCATGCCTTTAAATAAAATTCTATTCAGAATCTAGAAGGAGATTAACAATAACTTCATCAAGCCTAGAAAGACAGTATCCTTCTATTTGAGGGCTGCACAACACTACGCAAAAAGAACGTAGTCAACAAACTTTTAGAGTTAGCAATTTTTAATCTATTTATTTTTCCTACAACAGAGGAGTCCATATTCAAGCATTTTCCATTAAAAAAGGAAATAAAAACTAATTAGTTTGAAAAAGAATCAAGTCTACTTTCCTTGATAATCCCTTGCCTAACCGTTATCACTTTTTTACAATTACAAGGATTTCTTCTACCCTTAATTTAGCACAAAACACATTATCTAAGCTATGTGTCAGCAGATTTTAAAATGTATATATGCATATATACACAGGTATGCATACATATATATCCATGTGCGTTTTTAATTTTTTTAATTTTATTGAAGTATAGTTGATTTACAATGTTGTGTTAATTTCTGCTATACAGCGAGTGACTCAGTTATAGCTATACACAATCTTTTTCATATTCTTTTCCATTATGGTTTATCACAGGATATTGAATATAGTTCCCTGGGCTCTACAGTAGGACCTTGTTATTTATCCATCCTATATATACTAGTTTGCATCTGCTAATCCCAAACTCACAATCCTTCCTTCCCCCACCCCCTCCCTATATCCATATGCATTTATATTTTAATTTTATTATTTAGGAAATCAAAAAATGATTATGAAAAAAGATATAAGATATACGTTTCTCTTCAAATTGCATTCCTCTGTATGTTTCAGTCCCAGTTCAGGTGGGTCATCTTCTCCATACTTTGCAACCCGACTGTCCCACCTACAAGTCAGAAACTGGCTTACTCTATCAACTCCAAGAAAAGAGAAAGAGAAGGAATAGAGGGGAAGCACTGTTCTCTTAAGAAATTGGCATGGGACCTGTCTATACAACTGCTGCTTATTTTACATTACGGAGAACTTAGCCATGTGGAAACATACGAGAAAGCTGAGAAATGGACTTCCATGGACCCTACTTAAACAAGTGTGAAAGGAGGGTAGTGTGAGAACGGATACTGTGGAAAGTTAGTAAGCTTTGCCATACTGATGCATTTCTAATTGGAAAATTTAATAATTTAAAAATGTTCATCATCTAAGGAAATCTATCATACTTTGAAATTGAGAGGGACAGTCGCTATCGCTTTTTAAAATTAGCATTGTATAAAACTTAATTTGCTAAAGAATGTGCATTGTCAAAGGCAAGTAGTTATGAGTTAAAGTCCATTGCATGTGCTCCACAGTTATGATGGTAGCAGTAGACAAAGCGACACTCATTTTCGAAAGGAAATGGTTAATGGCACTCTCCTTTCTGTACATTATGTGGCAACCAAAGATATTAACATGATTTATAATTAGCAGTGGAATGTAGCTTTGTGACAGAATGAAGATTAGAATTCAGGGTATATCGGACAAAAATCACAGAAAATGACAAATCATAGTTCCACAATATGAAAATGTACATTTTTATTTAATTCACACAAGACCAAACTCCCAAAGAAATGCAGTGAAAACTTTCAAATGTAATGATTTCTGACTTGTTCTGGATGTAAGAGTCTTACTTATATACCTGCTGTCTTAAAAAAAAATAAGTGGAATCAGTGTGGGCTATTTGGATGTGAATTCAATTTATGAGGTTTAAAATGTATGATTTGGTTTCTGAAATCTTTAGGCTTTAGACTTACATTTCTGTCCAATTTAATTTCATAAATTTTAATAATATTTGGCCAATCATTTTTAAAGACTAAGTTCACTAAATGTGCCTTCTAGAAGAGTCCCAATTCTTGAACGTCAAATTCATCACTGCTAAATGGCAGGGTCAAAAGGCGGCTACTAATGGACCCCAAGGTAAAGGAAGGTTTTTGGCCTTGACTGGATTCTATATCGCAAACTAGGACTTGGATATAAATGTGTAAATATATATATATTTCTCCACAAAGTAGATGGCATGATGGTTTCAGAAATGAATGGTATTGTGGGCAAATAATCAAGAATCAAAATGATATTCATTTACTCAATAAATACTCATACCCTCACTGCATTCCTTCTCTGTCAGTCAGTGTCCTATGATAGATACAAGGAATTCAGCAGAGGAAATAAAATCTATGCCCTAATGAAATTTAAATTCTAGGGGGAGAGATAGGCAATAAACCCATAATTATTATTTTCATGAGTGTCATAAAAGGAGGTGTGGAGTGATCATTTACTGAGACACCTAGTCTGCTCTGGGTAGATTAGCAAAGGAAGTGACATCCTAATTAATACAAAAATGATGACGTAAACTTACGTATGTGAAGATGTAGTGGTGAAGAAGAGGAGCTTCTGGAAGAAGCAATTTCCTGTTGCAATGCCTGGATGTGAAAAGAGGAAGTATGTGTAGAAGCAACTGAAGTAAGTCTGACTGATCTGAAGCATACACAGATGTGGAAGTAGAGAGGAATGGGAGATGAACTTCAAGAGGTGGGCAGAGACAATACTTTAATAATACCTGTTATCTATATGAAGCGTGAAACTTTTTGTAAATGGCGACAGGAATTACGAAGGATGGCCAAGAGGCTCTAGCTCTAGTTTCAGCAATAAAGGGCAGTGTGGTTCTCTGGTCTATAGCGATAGCAGTGGTAGTAAACAGAGGGTGACAGATGGAGAAGGGTGTAGATCAATACAATTTGCTGATAACCTCAAGGAGGAGGGAGGAAAAGAGAGGAGTCAAGAATAATTCCAAAATCACTGTCTTCGGAAACTGGATAAATTGTGTTATCTTTGAATGCGATTGAAAACACTGAGGGAGCGGCTAGTTCAAGAGTGCAGAGAGGGGTCATGAGTCTATTAGTTTAAGACATCTAAGTAGAGAGATCTAGTGGGGCAGTGGCTATATAACTTGTAGCCCAGAACAGTTTCTAGATTGAAGATGGGAATTCCACAGTCCTCGGCCTCTCTCTGATAGTTGAATCCTTTGGAGTGGATGAGATTACTTAGGGAGAATGTTAACAGACAACAAATACATGTTAAGACAGTTTACATCAAGACACAGAGTTGAGATGGATGACATTCTCTCACTTTACTAAATGATCTAAATGGAGTGATTCACACAATTCTCCATTTTTACCATATAGTTAGGATCAAAAAGAGCAACTTCTTTTCTAAAAAATTAATGATTTTTAATAACAGGTGCTGATTTCAAGAACAAAAACTGTCAATTTAAAACAGTCTAAAGAATTACAGAATATAGCAATTAAATAATTTTAAATTACTAGGTAATATAAGCAATTAACTCCAATAGAAGTGACCTAAATCAGACACTGAATATAATAGTCTAGGACTATGAAAGAGATATTATGTGTCCTAGTAACAGATTGTTAGTGAACGAAACTAAGTGTCTCTTATTAGGTAAGTAAAAGATTCTTTGTCTAAAACATTTTTTTTCTGCATATAATCTCTAGTTGTGCTCAACAAAAATTAAGTGAAAAGTTAAGGTAAAGTTTCAGGTTCTATTGAAATGTTCTGTTGGGAACAATGGTTCTTATAATAAGAAATAACAAGGCACATGTGTACATTTTGTAGGAATTAACTTTCTCTTTAAGACCCATCTTTATTACTCTTATTAATACTTAGAGATGCTTTAGTTACTAAGTTCATAATCCTAAGAAAAGTTGGTGACTTTGTCTTTAAAATAATTTGAGCTAACTTTGTGAGGGGGGAAAAGCCCACTAGAGTTACGAGACCTATATTAATATCCTGGTTTTACCATTTACTTAAATTTTTTGAACCACGGAGTTTTCACATGGAAAACAGATTAAAAAAACTTTGTTCACCTTACACACCAATTTGTGAAGAGCAAACTGAGACTAGGTAAGTGACAGATTTTAGTACAATGTCCAAAGCAGCTTAATTGCTATTTGGAATTTGGTTGCATAAATAAAGAACATTATCATCACACCATTCAAGGAGAAAATAAAAAAGAAAGACACCTGTGACAGAATAAATTTATTCTAGAGCACCTAAGAACAAAGGAAAAAGATAACATCTACTAATCCACTGGTGATACTTCTTGAAGAAAGCCACACTGACATCAAAGAATACCATTCACCTCCATCTGTGACACCCCACGAAGGAGGAACACACGAAGACAGGAATAACAATGTGAACATAGTGGATCTGCATAATTCAAAACTAAATATTAAAAAGAAGCTACATGAATGCCCTTGAAATGCCGAAACTCTTTGAAAACCCGGGAAGTTCATAGGCAAATGAGGGCTTTGGAGATCTCACGTACTATGTAAAAACTGAAGAACAAAGTAAGTTTCCTTAGTTTAAAGTTGTAAATGGAATTAGTCTTTCCTTTTCATTAAATTTGTAGATTTAATAAATAAAACTGACTTGCTTTTCTAGGAAGATGACTTCTTAACGTAATCAGTATTTTTAAAGTGAATTTCCCCCATTTGACTTAATTGCTCACACTGGTCTTTATTTTACTCAATATATCTTAGGCTTCCTCACACTGGCAGTCACGGAAGTTAAAACTTAAAAGTTTAACTAGCTTTCCTGAAACTTTTGCTATAGTTTCACATCAGTAGTATCTAGCTCTACATTACAGACAAGTGGCCTTACAAAAGCTATAAGCAATGTGTGACAAGTGTCTGCAGTACATGCAAACACAAGTGAAATTAGCTTTCATTTCTCCCAGGAGTCATTAAATAGTAGATGTAAACAATATAACTTACTTCTTGTCATCTTTTTCCATTTGATCAGCTGAAGAATCCCTTTATAAAATGTGGGGAAAAGGAAAAGTACTGGCAATATGACACCCCTTTATGTTCAATTTGAAAGTTTGTTCAATTTTATATTCACACTACTCTACTCTCTGATGGTCTCTTTTCAAAATGGGATTCCTTTGATAGTCAGGCATCATACATCTTATTCCTCCAGGCTAAGATCTCTACTTTCACTGCTTCCTTTGGAAAATTAGAATTTCTGTCTTCCACAATATTAAGTAGAGGCTTTTGCAAAGTGCTTATGACTTGACAAAAAAATGCATTAGCTGTGAAAACTGACAAGAATTTGTGCTTGTGGAGACTGCAAGAAGCAGCAAAGCCTCTATTACTAACATATTACTTTTTATTATAAAATATGATTCCCATTAGTTTTGGGCTACAGCCAAGTCTCTTCTCATGGTTTAAAAAGGAGTTACCTTGACAAAATTCGACTTAAATCACATCTTGATCTATATTATGAACACAAAAGAATGCTTTCTGCATTAAAGTGACAATAAGAGTCTGATTTATAATCCTAAAGCCAAGAAATTCAGAGTTACATAAATCAAATGACTTAGCACTTGTCCCTAGGTTTTTTGCAAGGGTGTGAAATCTATGAGAAAAAAAGAGTATAAGCTGTAACAAGAATTCCATCTGTAAACTCAAAGTATTATGTGGTTCTATTAAGCATGCATTTTCACTTTGGTGAATTTCAAAAAGGTAATTAGGAATAAGACAACTGTCTCCTCAGAACTGCAATGTAATTTGTGGTGTTTCTGGACCCATAATCACTGTGGATTTTTTTTTCTCTCTCTCTCTTTTTTTTAACTAGGAGCATGATACAGGTTTACAACTAGTTCATGTATTTCATAATCTTAAATACCCTCAGGAAAATGTATCTCTGGTCAATTCAGAGAGTTTAACCACCTCATATTTGTCTAAAGCCTCCAAGCCTGACAATTCTCTAGTATGTGAAAGAAAATATTTCTGCAGAGAATGGAGCACAGCCTCAAGGAAAAGAGACAAACACTTATTCATTTAAAAAATTCAATCAGTATCAAGCATCAATCTGAATGATGGCAAACTGGACAAAATCCATGCCCTCCTGGAACTTAAGTTTAAGGATGACCCCAACACAAATACAATAATTATTTAATAGTTCACAAATACAACAATTATTTAATAGTTATCTCCTGGGTTGGAGGGTGGACTAGAAAATGGAAGGTACAGACGGGACCCGGATATTGTGGGAAAACTTTGGAAGAAAAATCATATTAAACTGTTTTAAGAGTGAATAGAAGGGAGGAATGTGCTCTGACCAGAAGGAATGCCATGAAAGAAAGCCCGAGTTGAAGAAGCATGTGCTAGAGGGATCCTGAAAAGAGCAGTCAAATGCAGATGGAGAAGAGACATCAGAATCTTCAGTCATGCATCTGGGATACCTGGGCAAGAGTTTCTTACACATGGCTTTGAAAACATAATATGAGACTTAGGATGAGATTTTTCTTTACAGAAAACCAACCAAATGAGATATGATGAGTGTAGACAGCTAGGACAGCTCCATTCCTCCACAGAGAGGATGTCCCATAGGCTGAAGGAAAAATAAAACTCCACTCACTTTCCTTTTTGATTTGAAATGCTTCCCAAACTCTGTATCTACATGAATAATAACTCTCTAAAGAGTGACCCAGCTAGAAATAATTAAAAATTATCCTACAAACTAAATTCAATACTTTTGATATTTACATGCAATTTTACGTATTGACAAAATCAGTAAATAGTTTTACAAAATGTTTTAACACTGAGAGATGTACTAGATACTAAGAAGAAGTATTTAGACTCTAAACTTGAGAGGATGATTTCTTGGTGAGTGCTCTACTAGAGCAACTCAATTTAAAAGTGCTTAAATAGGGCTTCCGTGGTGGCGCAGTGGTTAAGAATCTGCCTGCCAAAGCTGCGGACACGGGTTCCAGCCCTGGTCCGGGAAGATCCCACATGCCGCGGAGCAACTAAGCCCATGTGCCACAACTACTGAAGCCCGCGTGCCTAGAGCAACAAGAGAAGCCACCACAATGAGAAGCCCGCGCACCGCCACGAAGAGTAGCTCCCGCTCGCCACAACTAGAGAAAGCCTGCGCACAGCAACAAAGACCCAACGTGGCCAAAAATAAATAAAATGAATAAATTTTTAAAAAAGTGCTTAAGTAGCTTCATAAGAAATATATTTTTAAAATTGTTAATGCTGTTTCCATGCCTTACTAAAACGAACACAATAAAAGTTAGTATTTGAATTAACCTTTCAACATTCTTTGCTTTTTGATTAACTGAAACCTAATATATTTATTCTAAATTACCAAGATATATAGAGAGTTGCACACACTTACAGCAAATTGAAATATTAGGCCTTTATTTTGCCGCTATATAGTTTTTCTTTCATGTAAATATGTTAAAGTTAAGGAAGAAAATGGAAAGAAACTAAATTAGCAGTTCTTTATCCTACTGCTACCAATGAAAGTGTACATTTTAATTAACATAAAACAAAGGAAGTAATTACTATTGGACCCAAATTCTCATTGCAGGGATTAGAACTAACGTTTGTTTTACTCTTTTTTTAAACAATACTCAAGAAGCACTTGCCATGTTTACATGAATTCAATACTTTGTACTGAAGGAAACAATTCTAAAATGAAAGAACAGTTGAGGTAGAAGATAATTTTTAAACAATAAAACACGCCTCCACATTTTTCAGAAAGTATGCTTCATAGATTGAGAAGCTAACAGTCATAACTTGCTAGTACCAGAGTTGAGACTGGATCCAGCTCTTACCTAAAACCAAGTTATCTGTCCACCATGTCACACTGAGTCATTATACTATGAGACTGCATAGTCAGAACACATGTGATGAAGAGTATAAAATGTAGCTTTAACCAAGGACAGCCCAAAATGGTAAACCATCTCTCTGCCATTAAATTTTTAATGTAACCCAGGGAAGGATTCTGCCTTACTTCACACTAGATCACTTTGGTATTATTAAGACAAAGCCTGAACAAATATACAAATATACAATAAAATAATTCCCCCCAAAATGTAACAATAATTATAACATAATGACTATATTTCAGAAATAAATTCTCTAGTTTTATACAAGAAGATGAATGAGACTCTTTTGGATTCAAGACTGCGTTTGTCTTTTAGTTTAACACTATTAAAACTGAGTCTATAAGCCATTAGCTTAATTGATTAATAGTCAATTATGTTCCAATAGTTTAACCAAAACAGTTACTTGACTTCATGTACCAAATACTCAGTTGATTGAGGGCAGATGCTTGAGGCTGTCAAAAAAATAATCATTTACTTTTTAATGGGAAGAAAATATATACTCTCAAATATTTTTAGTAATTGGAAATTAATGGAAATAACACTAGGCTTAAAAGTAGAAGGTGAGCTCGAATCCAAGTTCTAATACTTCCGAGCTACAAGTCTTCTACTACGCTGTTTAATCACGTGCAAAATGAGATCAGCATTACCTGATTTCTATTCTACAGTATGGTTAAGGGATTAATATAATAATATATTCTGAGCTGTCTTGTAAATCAAGACATATCATATTTGCATTAGAGGCTACAATAGTTGGTTTAAAAAAACAATTTTTACCAGTCCATCATAAATTACTGTGTACAGATTGTGTTTTCCTGTGCCTCTCTGCTTTCCTAACCTTCCAAACCCTGATTGTTTAACAAACTTCCTAGTTATCTGGCTACCAGTTAGATCCAGCCAAGAACACTGCAGGAGGTTAGAGAGAGGAAGAAGATTGTGGAACCCATCCCCACAGCTCCTTCCCTGCCCTACTTTGTGCTTCAATTGATGATGACCACAGATCTTGTCAAGATGCCATCTCTCCTGATTCCCATAACTTCATCTTTCCCTTTCTTTTCACGTTTAAGGGTAATAACCGTGTCCCATATTACAACATAATCCCCTTAAATTTTGCTATAACTTGCCACATCTTTGTAAATAGCTTTACTAAACTCTCTTCAAATTCCCAACTTGACAATGCAATCCACTCCTTCTGGGAACCTGACTGATAAACAAGACTTTAGCATTTGTAATAATCCAGAACTGCAGGGTATGACATCTTGGTGGTGGTGTTTTTTTTTTTTCTATTACTACCTACTAATTTGCTTAATTCTATCTCTGGTTTCTTATACAATCTGCTTTAAAATTAATAATATGTTTTTTACATAAGGGGTAGGCTCTACTATGGAGCAAATAAAGCCAAATGGCATATACCTCAAAATCAATCCTTATGACTTGCAAATAAATAAAAGGTGAACGACAGAGTTCAATAAAGCAATCCAGAACACTTCTTGGCAAGCTGTCACCAGCAATTTTTCACCAATCTTTGATGCTAATTTTGTGAGAGATCAAGAAACCAATCTATAGGATAACAGAACATCATCATGAAAGCCTTCCTTCCAGCATGCAGAGTACTGTGAAACCAATTGGCAGCCAGGAGCTATACCCTGGGGAAGCAAAGCTACCTGAAACTTCTGTTTCTCTGCTGAATTAGGAGTCTGGCTGCAGAGGTCAATATTTTGAGAAAATAAATAGCAACATGAATGCCACAGTGCTAATTCCATAGTCACTTGTATTTCTATGAGAACTACTGTAATATATTGTTAGGTTTCATTTTTATTTCATATTTTTAATTGTTTGAATGTGATATAGAAAATAGATGATCGTATCAGGTAATGATTTTGAAAAAGTAATGTTATCATCACCTAAACTACTCCCTGATCTTGGATATTGTGTGGCATTTCCATATTGCTAGAATACAATGAGTCAAATTTCTTAAAAACAGAATATAGGCTTTCGAGTGTTTTGTATATAAGAGTTGGCACTGATGTGGATAATTTCAAGTCACAGTTTAATGTTTGATGTTATTCTCTGTTTACAATTATCCTAAATCTCAAACTAAAAGCCAACATGTGCCTTCCTTAGGAAAGGAACCAGAATTTGGTCCTGATATCTATTTACCAAAAATTTACTCCATTGGAGGGGGGAGGTAATCTCGTATTTTAATATGGCTCTGAAAACAAAGAGTTAAAATAACTTCTCAAATCATGTAATTGAATTCTAAGGAATAGCCTCCGAACTAAGCCAATTTAAATCGTTAAGAATAATAGATTTCATCTGCTTTTCTATTTTAAAATATAGTATGGTATTATACAGAGAAGAAATTTAAAATCATCAAGCCTGTAGAAGGCAACTTGGGGAACAGAAGAGTTCCATCTACAGAAAATCTTTTAAATCTGAACTATATTAGGGATTCAGAAAGTTTTTCAAAAGAACGTAAGTTAATGGTTTATAATTATGGCTTTAATATAATGACTCACACCATTGACTCATCAACTTTCTTTTCATGTAAATATATCACCTCACAATTCATGAAGTGACAGGTATTGAAATAGCCACTAGGCAAATTTTAAACTCCTTAAATGACATACATAAATTAGAAAAGTGACTCAAGATTGGATTACTAGGCCACAGATATAACTGATGAAACTAATGATGGGGGAAAGTGTTGCTATTTTGATATAAAATATTTCAGTCCATGATATTCTTTACATGAGAGCCAACAAAATGCATTAAAATTTTAATATTATAACTACTTTTTTCTTCACATATATCTTTATTTTTTATCACTGTATATTAAATTTTAAAAGAAGAAAATATCCTTAAGTTTAAGAGTTTTAAATCACAGGAATTAGCTAATTTAGATCTATGAACATTAATAAACATTTGGTAGAAATAATAACATATAACCTTTAGTTCAATGCGCAAGGGACAACTTTACTACAGGAATGATTTTGGTGATGTTTAATTTTTAGTGTAGTTCCTATGATATTTGTTTACATACGTATAAATTGATTCATCTTATTTAAATTTCTTGGCCATGAAATTGTGCTTTTAATATGTTTACATGATAATAAAAAAGAATTTGTCATATCCATGTAGTTTCTGCACGATTGGCATTAAAGCTTTTACTGCTTGACTTTAATGAGAGCCTTGGATTAGATGTATCAGAAGTACCTTCTAATTAAATAACAAAAAATAAGAGTTGATCGTAGCAGATGAACTTTGTTAAAATACTTAAAATTTTACTTCCCAAAGAGTTATCTGAAAGCTTATATAACTTAATAAGTCTAGTTCTGGCAGTAAGTAGAAAGGAATATGAAACAGAAAAGGACTTTCTTACCCGAGTAGATTGAGGACATCCGCCCTGCCATAGGCCAGCTTAGCTTCCGCTTGTTTGAAATGTTCATGCCTTCTCCACACTCCTCCGGCATGGTGTTTCTTCGACAAAAGAAAGTACCCTTCTTTTTTTTCTTTTTTTGCGGTACGCGGGCCTCTCACTGTTGTGGCCTCTCCCGTTGCGGAGCACAGGCTCCGGACGCGCAGGCTCAGCGGCCATGGCTCACGGGCCCAGCCGCTCCGCGGCACGTGGAATCCTCCCGGACCGGGGCACGAACCCGCGTGCCCTGCACCAGCAGGCGGACTCTCAACCACTGCGCCACCAGGGAAGCCCGAAAATACCCTTTTTTGCCAGTACATCACAAAATTTCATTAAATTCATCTTGGTGTCACAGTACTCTGCTGAGTGAGCCATTTTTAAAAGGGAAGGGCTCACTGTCCGTCCGCTCGGGTCCTCGACGCTCCCGGCGCGGGCTCCCCTAAAACTCCGCCCAAAGCCCTTCGCTCTATCCGCAGGAGGAGAGATCTGAGCCTGTCAGGGGTGGAGCGCGGGCAGGACGCGCAGCGGAGGGATTCCGAGCGTGCGTGCTGCAGCCGTGGGCGCCGCAGGCAGCTTTTGGCGCCAGAATTCGTATTAAAAACCGAAGAAAAAAAAAAGGGCAAGCAGGAGACTAGAATGTAGCATAGACCTTGTATCCACTAGTTTACATACATTACCTGATTTAATTAATCCACTGAGGAAGAAAATATTTTCTTGTGGGTTTATTTATTCTCAAATTCTTAGGGCAATTAAAAAAAAATAACTCACAGGAACTTCCCTGGTGGTGCAGTGGTTAGAAACCTGCCTGCCAGGGCTTCCCTGGTGGTGCAGTGGTTGAGAGTCCGCCTGCCGATTCAGGGGCCACGGGTTCGTGCCCCGGTCCGGGAAGATCCCACATGCCGCGGAGCGGCTGGGCCCGTGAGCCATGGCTGCTGAGCCTGCGCGTCCGGAGCCTGTGCTCTGCAACGGGAGAGGCCACAACAGTGAGAGGCCTGCGTACCGAAAAAAAAAAAGAAGAAAAAAAAAAAGACATCTGCCTGCCAATGCAGGGGACATGGGTTCAATCCCTGGGCCTGGGGAAGATCCCACATGCCGTGGAGCAAATAAGCCCCTGTGCCACAACTACTGAGCCTGTTTGCCACGACTACTGAGCCTGCAATGAGAAGCCCGTGCACTGCAAAGAAGAGCAAAGAAGAGCAGCCCCCACTAGCCACTAGAGAAAGCCCACGTGCAGCAACGAAGACCCAACACAGCCAAAAATAAATGAATTTATTTTAAAAAATAGAATAAAAATAACAGACTACTTCTCTAGTCTTTAGTTTCAATAGTCAACTTGGGTGGCCTTCTATTTATTTATTCATTCATTTAATCATTTAGTGAGGACCTAGTTCAAAGTATGCATTTGCACAAGATACTTATGATTTGACAAGTGGAAATTTTTTCAGTATGACAGTGGATCTGCAATCCAGGAAACGCATGCAGTACTAAGCTATGGGCAAGTCTATTGCTGGTTCGGGTGGGCTGTATTTATGGGCAAGCGGTGCAAACAGGGGAGAGTCCAGCCGGAGTCCAAGCAGGAAGTTTAGAGCCTTGAGGATGGGGAGAGGTTCTTGCAGATGTTCATTGGTCAGGAGATAAGTCTCCATCTTCTGTAAATCAGGAACTTACGTGAAATCAGCCTGTCAGTTCTTAAGGTCCGTTCTTCTTGAGAGCGTGTGCCTGAGATTCATCTCCTATCCTCTGGTTCCGTTTTAGACTGAAATCCTTTTCCTGTGGTCAAGTGGAGCATTTACAGACACACAGACTTACCTAAGTTTCCATTTGCTGACATGGACCCCAGGCAGGAGCAGCTCCGTCTTGGACCTAGAAAGTTATTTCAACACTGGAATTTCAAGTAAAAGACATACTTGAAGCCTGAGTGACTGAATTTGACGATAGCATAAAATGTTCTCCCACAGTGTCTTCTGAATGCAAAACCACAAAAATAATCTCTCTCTCCCTCAACAACTAGAGGGTGCTTAATGCCTCGAACCTCTCACCACTCCAAGAATAATAATAATAGTGATATGGACCAAGGGCATTATGAGGCCACACTACTGAGGGATGGAAGCTTCAGGTGCAAGTGAAAGATTAATTCCGTCTGAATTCACATAATGAGCTCAATTTGGATTCCCTCTGTTTTTTTCTTTCCACTGCCACCACTGCAAGCAAGGGAAGTGAGCCTTGATCCCATATTGCCCAGGAAGTGGAAGTGACGCATGTCTGGATTCCCTCTTGTGAATTTTTTGAACATTCTGTCCTTCATAGCTGGCCAAATAATAATAGTAATAATGTATTATTATTATGTGAGCATTTTTAATTTCTAAGTTATTTGCATGCATCATTTAATTTAGTCCTCATTAGAAAATGATATTATTCTTGCATTTAAAAATGATAATGATTACTAACCTATATTGAATATTTACTCTAGGCTAGGAGCTTTCTAAGAACTTTACATGTGTTAATTGAATGTAGCTTTGATGCAAGTCTAGGAGAAGATACTATATTATTCTTAATACGAGTTATCTTAAAGCAGTAAGAAAATGTGAAAATGTGAAAAATGTGAACTCTGGACCCAGACTAGTTTTCAGAACAGTCTTTAAGTCAATTATAAGTTATGGACCTCAGGCAAGTTACTTAAGCTGCCTTTTCTTTAGGTTTTTCATCTGTAAAATCAGGACAAAAATAATGTTCTTTTTATTCCATTGCTTTGTGCACTAAATGAGTGAATATCTAGAGGATGCTTTAAACAATGGTTGCCATAAGTGTCAATAAGTATTATTTATTAATTATAAAAGAAGAAACTGAAGGTCAAGAAGGTAAACAACGTTCTCAAGGTCAAATGGGTGGCAGAATTGGCCTTAGAATCCAAATATCTCCATCCTCAAAGTGATGATGGTAACTACTTAGCTGTGATGTTTTGTGGTTCAAAGGCCGTTCTAACTCGGGGAAGGCCTGGCATTGGATGAATGCACCAACTTTGTTCTAGACCTCAGTGAAAAAAACTTCTTTTTCCCTGAGATCAGAATTAGGGTAGGGGCTTGAGGGAAAGAGACCAAAGACTCAAGCCAGAGTGTTAAAAAAAGAATCAGGGCTTCCCTGGTGGCGCAGTGGTTGAGAGTCCGCCTGCCGATGCACGGGACGCGGGTTCGTGCCCCGGTCCAGAGAGATCCCACATGCCGCGGAGCGGCTGGGCCCGTGAGCCATAGCCGCTGAGCCTAAGCTTTCAGAGCCTGTGCTCTGCAACGGGAGAGGCCACAACAGTGAGGGGCCCGCGTACCGCTAAAAAAAAAAAAGAATCATCATGGCCCACATACTGTCCATCTCACATTGATTCAGTAGGAATAAGAGCTTTATATTGGAATTCAGGGTGAAAAAAAAATGATGTAATTTGAAATAGTAGCTCCAAATACCCTTTTGCATATCACTCTTTGAAACCCAATGCGGCGGTTTCTGGTAAGTAGGTTACCTAGGAATTTAGAATCCTGTAATATCTCCTCTTTCTGGTGATACAAAGTATAGATAGATAGATAGATAGATGATTATAATGCTAATATAATGAGTCCATCAGCGTATATAAGATGTGTGAGTTGGGGATCAATGCAATTTTACTGAAAATTTTTTAAATAGTAACTAAAAGAATAAAAGGAAGAAAGGGAAGAAAAGGAAGGAAGGAAGGAAGGGAGGGAGGGAGGGAAAAACAAAAACACAAAGACAGAAAGACAATGAATATATTTCTATACAAGGAAGAGAAACTTGGATTTGGGATTCTCATATTATTCAATGAAATTCTATCAAACTGAACTATTTTTCATTTCTTATGTAATTCATGCACTTCCAAACTTCACTTCTACAATCCGTTTGTCCAGCTTGGAAACATCTTCCCTCTTATATACAGGCACTCTACTCACCATTTATGACCACCAGTCTAAGCTCCTTGAGGATGTCAACTGTGTTACCTTACAGGTATTCTTAATACCTAATAAACGGCTGGCAAATAGAAGAAGCATAATGATCATTTATTAAATGAATGTTTAGTTCAAGAACCATTTCATCTGTGAATTGTGTTCTAGAACTACAAATTGAAACGAACTTACTTACTTAGGTTCCACTGCATTTTTTTCCATCTTTTTACTTAGGCACATTATAAACATAGCGTTTTATGTGACTAATTTTAAGTTGCAGCTCAAGGAGGGGTTGGAATATATACATACCACTTAATCACTACCCAGACCAAGATACAGAATATTTCCATTACCCCATAAATTTCCCTTGGGGCCCTTCCCAACATATGTGTCTTCCAGGGCAACCACTATTTTAAATTTTATCTCAGTTGATTACTTATGCCCAGTCTGGAACTTCATATAACTGAAATCATTCAGTAGTTTAACTTTTGTCTTGGCTTTTTCTTTTTCTCACTCACAATAATGTCTGTGAGATTTATCCCTGTGTATCTAGGGTTATCAGATATTGCCAGTGCTCCCAAGTGATTTTACCTATTTACACTACAGAGTGAGGGAACGTTCAAGTTTCTCCACAAGCTTGGCAAAACTTGGTATTATCTGTCTCTTTAATTTTCACAGTTTGGGTGGGTGTAGCTCGATCTCATTGTGGCTTAATTTACATGTCCCTGATGATGGATATTTGGGGACCCTTCTTCATTTGCTTATTTCTTTTAGATACTCTTTCTTGTGAAGTGAATTCAACTGTGTTTTTTTTAATATGATGGTTTATCTTTCTTATTGATTTGTGGTAGTTCCTTATGTATCCTGATGTATTTGTCAGACATTTGTAGACATTTGCTATCCTATATTTTGCAATTCCCTCTCTCTATTGTGTCACTTTATAAAAAGAAATTTGGTGGGGTTTTGTTTGTTTGTTTGTTTTTTGCGGTACGTGGGCGTCTCACTGTTGTGGCCTCTCCTGTTGCAGAGCACAGGCTCCGGAAGCGCAGGCTCAGAGGCCATGGCTCATGGGCCTAGCCACTTCGCGGCATGTGGGATCTTTCCGGACCGGGGCACGAACCCGTGTCCCCTGCACTGGCAGGCAGACTCTCAACCACTGCGCCACCAGGGAAGCCCTGGTGGGTTTTTTTAAGTCCAAATTATCCTTTGTCTTCCTTATACGGTTAGTGCTTTTTTTTTTATTCTACTTAAGAACTCTGTGTCTATAATAAGGTTAGAAAGACAATCTCCTATGTTTTCTTCTTAAAACTTTATTGATTTACTTTTTTCACTTAGGACCATGATTCATCTTGAATTGATTTTTGTGTATGATGTGAGGTAGAGGTCAAAATCCATTTTTCCATATGGATATCCAGTTGCTCCAGCACCATTTCCCCAAATGAATTGCAGGATCTCACCACATTTTTCTTCTGCTGCTACCCTAGCATGTTTTTCCCCTTTACTTTTTATTTTTTGTTTACAGGAGATGATAGTTGCATGGAGATTGCATTCAGTCCTTT